>NW_026087414.1:0-73957 GCF_022539395.1 Myiozetetes cayanensis | reverse complement strand
GGCATGTTTAGTCTTCTTTTCAAGGGAGAATTGTAGAAAAACACCTTAAGGTCTGGACCAGAAGATTTCACACAGACACAATGACCAGAATTTTGGAGGAACTCCAAGGACTGTACGTGCTGCAAAGAAGATGAAGATGAGGAAGAAGGGGTCCCATATGCCCCCAGACTCAATTCCTGAAGGTCACGTCAGGGATCAAAACGGGGCAGAACCGGGGGTGGACAGAATTGGGATTGGATGGACCTTATTATAAAATCATAGAACAACTGTTTGAGGGAACGTGCGTGGTATGTATTCCTCTAGGCCTACCGACTCATTAAAGGACCTGCTCTCTTTATCTTATCTCCTATACTTAATTGACCTGGAGTCTTTTTCTCCGCGGTCTTTTAGGTAACACAGAGAAGAGTAGGGTGAGAACATGGGAACAACAAAGTAGACATCAAGGTCAGTGCAGAAGGACGAGGAGGAGGTACTCCAGGCTCTGGAGCTGAGACCCCTGCAACCCATGGTGAAGACCATGGTAGAGTAGGTTGTCCCCCTGCAGCCCATTGGAGGATCATTGGGGTGCAGAGACCCACTTGCAGCCCATGGAGAAGCCCATACAGGTGGATGCATGAAGGAGGCTGTGACCCCATGGGAGGCCCAAGATGGAGCAGGGTCCTGCTTGGGACCTGCAACCTGAGGAGCAAGGAACCCATGCTGGAGCAGGTTTTTCCCAGGTAGGACTTGTGGCCCCTGTGGGGGACCCACACCAGTACAGCTCATTTGTGAAGGACTGCACCCTATGGAGAAGTGACCCATGGGACAGCAGTTTGGTAAGATCTGTTGCCTGTAGGATGGACTCACTCTAGAGAGGTCTGTGAAGGACTGCCTCCCATGGGAGGGACCCCACAGGAGCAGGAGAAGGACTCCTTTCTCTGAGCAACCACAGAAACAACAACTGACTGTAAACCCCATTCCCATCCCCATGCACCGCTGGGGGAGAGGAGGGAGAATATGGAGGAAGGAGGGGTGGGGGAAAGGTGTTTTTAAGATTATTTTACTTCTCACTCTTTTGCTCTGATCCTGTTAGTAATAAATTTAAGTAATATCCCCACTTTGAGTCTGTTTTACCTGTGAGGGTAATCAGCAACTGACCTCTCTCAGCTGTTATCTCAACTTGTGCATCCTTCACTGTTTTTTTTTTTCTCTCCTCTGTCCAGTTGCAGAGGGGTGTGAGAGAGCGGCTGTAGTGAGTACCTGGCATCCCACCAGGGTCAACCCACTGCACACACACTTTAGGAAAACAGAAGGAAATAGGATACAACTTCTAAAATAAGTTGTTGAAAAAAAAAAAAACAAATAAATCAGGGAAGTGGGAAAAATAGTTTCGGATGTCAGTGTCACAGAATAAAGTCTTTGTTCTATGCTTTGTTCATGCAAAAACTGCCCTTGTAAGAGACACCAAAGCTGTCTCTGAAACATAGCAGTAGAGCCCTGCCAACACAGTGCTGTGGCAAAGTTAAATACTGATGCAATTAGGAAGATAATCCCTCCTGATGGTCTTCTGAGAGACCCCATCACTGATGTGATCATTCTACTCCCAGGGACTGAAAAGTCTGAAGCTGCACTACCCATGGTATATGTATCAGCTCATCTGGTGCTGGTAGGATAGATCTACATAGGGATGCCTTGAACCACTTCTTTGTTTCTTTTCTTCTTCTGATAGACCCTTCTTTTAAAGTCATCCCTGCTTTTTTTGTGACTACAAGAAGGGAGGAAGTGTTACCATACCAGGTGATGCCTCAGAGCTTTTTGTGTTTTTTTTAAACTTCTGTAGGTTTTAGAAGTAGTTGTGTAGTGAATGTACATTTTAATGTAGTTGTATTATATCCCTTACACTTAACATAATAGTTACACATACACAACTCTGTTACCCCATTCCATATCAATCCCTCCAAATTCAGTTAACATGTTTAGTCTTCTTTTCAAGGTAGAATTGTAGAAAAACATTCTAAGGCCGGGACCAGAAGATATCACACAGACACAGTGACCTTCATGCCCAGAACTTTGGAGGAACTCCAAGAACTGTGCGTGCTATGAAGAAGATAAAGATGAGGAAGAAGGGGTCCCAAAGACCCCAAACCCAATTCCTGAAGGGGCATGTCGGGGGGCAGAACCGGGGGTGGACAAATCTGGGATTGTATGGACCTTATTATTGATGCCGAATTTTTGCCCCAAAAGGCACGGAGAAACTGCTTTAGAGACAAGGTTTGTTTCTTTAAAGCAGGAGGTATTTTATTAGCAATGCGTTGGGGAGCTCTCCAGGTCGCCCTGGGCAAAGAGCTCCGTCGTGTACAATCAGCATAGCTCTTTTATACAGTTTTTGAGTATAGGATTACAACACAATCATGCATATTCATTAAATTGCAACATCTAATTGTAATATTCATATGAAGGCGGAGTCTGGGCGGAGTCTTCAATTTGGGGAGATTTCACGGTGGGGGTTCCTGTTGCCTTCCTCTGGGCGGGGGTCGTGTGTGAGTCTTCCTCACTGTAAACTTCTGAACTTTCTTTCGATCTTCTCCTTTTAAGGCAGTTTTGGCAAACACAATAAGGTCAGGCTGACTTTTGGCTCATCCTACGATTTGCTGAGTTGCTATCTCTGTGAGGAATGCAGCTATCTCTCTAGGACTGCTCTAGGATTCGCTGAGTTGCTATCTCAAGGACTGCCTAGTTTCCTAATGTTAAGGTTTTGAAATTTCTCTTACAATTTTGTGTTAACCTTTTATGTTTCAAAGTTTTAAGTGAGTGGCTTCATTATAAAATAATAGAACCACTGTCTAGATGCGCATGTCATGTGTATTCCCTGGGCTTCAGGCCTGAGATTAAAGGACCTACTCTCTTTATCTTATACACTAAATTGACCTGGAGTCTTTTTTCTCCGCAGTCTCTTAAGGCAATACAGGACTAAACATTGCCGTGGGCTGAACATACCACACTAACTACCATGTCCCTGGAAAGCAGCAGACACTGTGTTAAAATCTCATTTGACTCTCAGAGTACTTAGGAAGGCCTGAAAAGCACAGGAGGACACAGGTAATTTCATAGATGTCCAGCCGTGTCCAACATCAGCAGGGAAAAAGAAACAAGTTCGGAATGGACTGAAAGTTAGAACAACAACTCTGCAAATCCATAACAGAGCAACTACTCCCAGTAGGGACTCTTCTGCAATACAATTGGTGCAGCCAAATTTTTTATGCACTTGACTGCGGTGATCAAAGGATCCTATCCTTACTTCTAAAGAGTCACTTAAGTAATACATCATTTGGATTTCTTATTGGTGATTTCCAGGTTTTCCATGTTCTATTGAAAGGTGGTTTGATTTTCGTTTGATCCAGCAATTCACAATGCGGGGCACAATAGAAAAAAAAACCAAAAGACCATTTCAAACTTTTATATATAGTGAATTGAAGTATAAGAAGAATGACATTTGCAATGCAATTACTGAAAAAGAAAGATTAAAGCTTACAAAGCTCTTAAAAAATGCTAAATGTACAAAAATCTAATTAATATTGAAAAATATTTAAACCTTCCAATTCTAACAGACTTTTAGAATCTGAGCTCTTGACCCATGAGTTTTCTTGCTTTTGCTCTTTCTAGTCTCTCAAGGATGTGAGTAGCTGTGCAGGTACTTGACTGCTGGCCAAGGTCAATCTATCACAAAGAGTTTACAAGACTGGGCTGGTTTTGGCTGGGGTAATTTTCTTCACAGTGGCTGGTATGGGGCTGTGTTTTGGATTTGTGCTGAACACAGGATTCATAAAATAGAAAGACCTTTTCTGCTTTTTGTACTGTCACGCTGGCAAGGGGGCTGGGGGTGCATGGGAAATTGAGAGGAGACACAGACAGGACAGGTGACCCCAACTGACCAAAGGGATATTCTGTACTGCATGACATCATGCTCAGTATATAAAGTGAGGGGGAAAGGAGGAAGGGAGGACAGATGTTTGGAGTGATGGCATTTGTCTTCCCAAGTAACTGTTATGTGTGATGGGGCCTTGATCTCCTGGAGGTGGCTGAACACCTGCCTGCCCATGGGAATCAGTGAATTAATTACTTGTTTTGCTTTGCTTGCATGCACAGCTTTTGCTTTCCCTATTAAACTGCCTTATCTCAACCCACAAGTTTTCTAGCTTTTACTCTTCTGATTCTCTCCCCAATCCAACTAGTGGGGAGCAAGCAAGTGGCCATATTGTACTTGGTGGCTGACTGGGGTTAAACTATGACAAAGACTTAAAAAACCTTCTTTGTGATTTAAGACATGGGAGCTGAAGCTGGCATCAGTCTTTTCACCAGAAGAGCTACAGAACTGACATAAAATTGGAACAGTTTCCAAAGGCTGACTAGCTTGGCAAGGGGCATAGCTCATTCGAGTCATTCAGAGATTACACAGCCTAAGATTATGCTACTAAGAACTTGGTTTACCTCCTTGGAAGGGTTTGTTGGTTTGTTTGTTAAATAAACCCCTAAGCTTTCCACAGTTCTGATAGGAAGAATCTTCCACATACAACTATGCAGAAGATGGGGTGTGGGATGATAGATAGAATTAAACCTAGAGGGGATTCAGAATTTTAAGGCAAAAAGCAGCTACAACTCCCTGGATGGGCTGAGGTTGACATGCTCCCCAGTACAACGATAAACATCTGCTCAGAGAAACAGAACAGGGTGTGGAACAAAGTGAAGACTACATCACCCCCCTCCATTCTAATCCCAGCAGAATGAGAGAACATTGTGATACTAAGACAGTACAGTATTTGTTTGATAAGGGAGAATTAAGATGTTTTGCTGTTGAAGCCAACAACCATGTCGAACGCCCTCCTCAGGTGCCAAACCATGACTACCACCTCCTCCCATTAGGTACAGCAATCAGAAATAAAAAATATTTATGACTAGAGTCACTCATACTCCACCCAAACATAAAGAAAATAGTATAAAAGTAAGTTGGGGAAAGGGGGAGAATACCTCAACCAAAACTGCTGGGATCAGACGACAGGCTGAATCCATCTTCTCCCCCCTCAGAGGGACGCCTTGGGTGAGAAATATGCTCTACACATGTTAAATGTTTCTTTTAGGACTTAAGTTTTTGCTTATGCTTACCGCATAGCATAATAATTAGATTGCTTCATGTGAGCTTGTACTTGCTTAATAGATGTATCAGTAGATTGCTTTAAACATATTTTTGCAGTAGACACTCTCACTGACAACCTTCGAACCTTATTAATCCATCACAATTTGTATTAATAAAAAGTGTTATACTATAAACTGTTAAAGTGAGTCCTTGCAGTTGCCAGTAGCAGATAACACCTTGGCAGGACCCTCTGAGGGGTCTTGGGTCTGTTGAGTTCCCCCTAACAAGGGAGGTCAAGGTACCCTCTGATCTTGTGAATCTGTTGGTGAAGGGTCTCCTTATGAGACACTGACAGACTATTGGATACCAGGGTCTCAACTTTCCTGGGGAACCAACAAGCAAAAATCTGAACTCCCACTTTTCACATGACATGGGGACATAGGGACACAGGAGAGTGACTCATCTCACCATTATAGAAAAACTCTCAAGTACCAAAGTACATAAAGTTGCAACATCAAAATAATACTGAAATTCACACAAATTGATTTCTGAATACAATGCAAAGTTATTATTTTTATATAATTTTAATTTGATTTTGACTTGTATCAACAACTGGTTTTGAATCATAAACAGACTAATTCCAACCAGTTGAACATCCAGGAACCAGAAAAGTATTGTCTTTACATTTATGACTCTATGCTGCACACACAGACCCCACACAGACAGCATGCAAACCCAAATCACCAGGAGCACTGGCTTTTCTTCTCAACTCTAAGAACAGATTGCAACCAGCAACGACAAGTCAAAAGTACCTATCATGCCTTTTTGGTGGGACTATCTGGGGATTTGATGCAAAAGCATGGGTCTCTGTTACAGAACTATCCAGCTTTCTATTTGTGACTATTACTGACTAAAGTACATATCTTTCTTACCTACTCATACAGACTATGAGGTACTAAGGGATACTCTCAGCAATCTATAGACAGGAGTACCTGGATCTGAAGCCAGCACTAATGCATCTCTTGCAATGCTTTCTCAATTTGTCTTTACAATGGCTGGAGCTCCTCATGCTACTATGAGGTTGATGGCAGCAGTTACAGTGACATCTCTCATGCTACATTTGTCAACAGGGATGAGCATGTGCTCCCCATAACACTGTTTCAAGACAAGGAGCATCTAAACTCTTCTTCCCAGCGAAGGCTGAGTCTGGTCCTCTTACTGAATATATTTGTAGGTAAATCACTGTGAATAAAGTACCATTTTTTATCTGACAAGATATATAAGTTAACATTTTCCCTTTCTCCCTCTTTATGTGAAAATTTGGTCCTTGTTCTATCTTACAAATACTACATAATTTTTCCTCCAATTTTTAAAACTTGATCCAAAGCTCAATCCAGTTATTTCAGTGGCCTTTGGATCGGGTCTTTTCTCATGGTAAAGTCCAATTACTAACATTTAATATTTCTCTCATTGTATTCACTTGTGATACAGGGCATCTAAAACTAATCTCTGAGATATTTTGCTGATTCATGCTAACAGCTTAGCATCAGCAGGTTCTGGTGTTTTGGCAGTAACGTAAATTCATGCTAATTTTCTATGAGATCTTTCCTTAAAAAGCAGAAATAGAAAACCCATGACAGAATAATTGTCACACAATTTATTAGCTGAAAAAAGATAAAGTCACTTATTATCTAATCTCTGGAATTTTGATTAGTATTAAGAAAAGAAGGTTTTGACAATTCATGTATCCAAACATATAGGCTGTTGCAATGTAATCCTCCCTGAGCCACCAAAACACAAAAAAAGCTCGCAAGTGGCTGAGAGTACCATATGTGCTCCCTTGCCAACTGTCTTTGCAGTTGGGATTCCTTGCCTCAGCACCATTGGGCAGCCCTGCCAATGCAACCTTGCACCGCTCCCAGCAACGACCTGTTGGGGCCATCAATCACAGTTGCAGCAGCATGAGTCAGCTCAATTCCCTAAAATCATAGAATCAGTTACGTTGGAAAAGACCCTTAAGATCACCAAGTCTACTGTTAACCTAACACTGCCAAGTCCACCACTAAACCATGTCCCTAAGCATCACATCTACACAACTTTTAAATCCCTCCAGGGATGGTGACTCCTGGGCAGCCTGTTCCAATGCCTGACCACCCTTTCTGTGAGGAAATTTTTCCTAATATCCAACCTAAAACTCCCCTGGCACAACTTGAGGCTGTTCCCTCTTGTCCAATTGCTTGTTACTTGGGAAAACTTGCTACAACTTCCTTTCAGGTAGTTGTAGAGACCTAGAAGGTCTCCCCTCAGTCTCCTTTTCTCCAGGCAAAACAACCCCAGTTCCCTCAGCTGCTCCTCAGACTTGTGCTCTAGACCCTTGACCAGGGTCACTGCCCCTCTTTGGACAGTCTCCAGCACCTCAATGTCTTTCTTGTAGTGAGGGGTTGTAAGGAGTTAAAGAGTATAGTTGCCTACCTCAAACACTGTTAAGGCCACAGAAGGAACTTGCCAAAAGATAAGACCTACTAGCCACCATATCGGGAACTGGAGATAAGCACAGAAGTGAGGAATTTGTGACAGGAAGGACCTAATTCCAGGCCTGGCAGAGGCAAGATCTGGTTAGCAAATCCTGGTTAGCGCATCCAGATAAATTTCCCACTGTGGCAAACTGTGTGAAAGGAAGCAACTGCTCATATGCATATCACCAGTCAAACAAAGATCCCTCCAAGTTATGAGACAGACAGCATCTGCAATCACCAATGACCACTGAAGTACCCCAAAATCTTGGAGGAAGTATGTGCAGGAGGACAAGCTGTCCCAGTTTACATGAGACACAGGTGTTTTGATGAGGATGAGTCATGAGAAAAGACCCAAACTCCTCCATCTAAGCAATTATAAATCCGAAATTAGGAGGCTCTGATTGAAGGAAAACAAATTATGGAAAAGGAAAAATAACAGCCCTTTATTAAAAGGTATGTGTGTATTGGCAGAAACAACAAAAAAAAACCAAGTAAAACAACTAAACAATACTCCTATACCCACAGATAATCCCCTTCAAAACAAACCAATAAACAAGTAAAGAAGAAAAAGTAAACAGTTCAGTTTGCACCATTTGGTGCAATTCTAACCACAGTCAAGAGGGGGTGCTGTTGGATCACTGGAGATGCAGAGTTTGTAGTGTCCTGTGCCAGGCACCAGGTGGCGCTGTTGGATCACTGGAGATGCAGAGCCTGCAGTTCTCTATGCCAACCAGAAGGAGATGCTGTGGAATCACTGGTTGTTGCCACGTAGGGGTAACACCCTCCAGGGTGTGTTGGAGAAACAAAAAAAAAAATGGGTTCCCCTCCCCTTCCCGCACACTGGGAAAGGGGAGAGGGGGGAGAGAAACAACAACAAAAAGAAAGTCCTCCCCAATGGAAAAAAAAAAACAAACCAGACTCACTCTGTTTGGCTGATCAAAATCATGCAGCACAGTCCTCTCTCTCCCCCTGATGTGTACAAGGACCACTGTCAGGGAAAAAAAAAAACGGGAATGGGGAAGGGGAAAAACCTTCAGAAAAAAAACAGCTCCTCTCTGATGAAAAATCCAAGCAGGATCTGTAGCTGGCAAGCAGGTCGAGAACAACAGGACACCACACCGAGCCTCCACCCCGATCTTGTTCCAGCCTCTGCAGCAAGCCCCCAAAACTCCTCCCCCCATTTCCCAGGAGACGAGACAAAAAAAGTAAAGAAGAGCTCCTCATCCCCCCAGTTTCCTAGGAGATGAGGTTCTGAGCAATTAACCAGATAGCCACTTCTTTTGTGTCCCTTAAGTGCCCACTTAATAGCTCTGCACACTGTGGGCAGGGGGAAGGGAAAAATTCCTACTTAGTTTCTAAGAACCAGGAAAACCATGACACATGCCCATCCTTGCTTAACATGCAAATGAAGGTACACCCATCTTTGCTTCACATGTAAATTAGGAATACGCCTCTGTGGATACCTGGAACTTGGACAGTATAAAGGTGGTACCACCAGAAGAACAATCCTGGGACCCCCACCACTGAGAAGCCCAGGGTGAAGAATCAATGACATGCCACTGGATACATGGGTGGTGACTATCTACTGCTCGATTTCTCTCTCTCTCTCTCTCTCTCTCTCTCTCCCCTCTTTTCTATTTCTTTATCTACCTCACATTTATTGTTAAATAAAATCAATATTATTGACTTCAGCTTATGGTCTCATTTGCACCTTAATTCGGGCAAAGGCATCTTTCACTAATTGGATCATAACAGAGGTCCAAAACTGAGCACAGTATTTGAGGTGTGGCCTCACCAGTGCCAAGTACAGGGGAAGAACAGAACTGGCCCCAATACTAAGCCCTGGGCAACACCACTTGTGACCAACTGCCAACTGGATTTAATTCCATTCACCACCACTCTCTGGACCTGGCCATCCAGCCAGTTTTTTACACAGGAAAGAGTGCACCTGTCTAAGTCATAAGTAGCCAGTTTTTCCAGGAGAATGCTGTGGGAAATGGTGTCAAAGGCTGTGGTGGTTTTGCCCACCAGCCGGCCCCTGGAGCTGAGGATAGTTTTGTCCAGGTGGATTTCTGGAGAAAAAGTCAATCAAAAGTTTTAGTAACGTCTCTGCCAATTACATATTTAAGAAAACGGAAGAGAAGCCTGTTGCGCAGATGAAATTAGTAGCCATGTAGGAGAGGAGGCAGGCCCCAAGTGGGCCAGGGCCCCTCCTCCCCCGGCCCTGGGCCAGGGGCAGGTGTGGCACTGAAACCCCCCTTCTCTCCTGTGAAAGAGTAAAGAAAAAAACTTTAGAGAAGGACTGACTGCCTGGACAAGACTACTGCAAAAGAATTCCAGGCAGAGATAACGAAGTATCCAAGGTCAAAGGTGGCAGCTGCAGAAGAGAGAAGTTCGAAGGGGGGGGCTGCTTCTCACCCCTCTCTCACTTGCTCTCTCTCTCCCTTCAGAAGGGAAAAGACTGAAAAATAAAACCCTGCCACCTGTGGAAGATTATTGGGGTGAGGACACCCCCATGCAGCTCCTAGAGGAGCTTGTGAATGCACGAGGAAGCTCATGGAGAGAGACTTACACTGGAGCAGAATGGCTTGGGTAAGATGTTGGGATCCGAGTGAGGGATCCATGCTAGTGCAGCTGAATTTGTGACCCTGAGGGACAGAAGAGAATGGAAGACCTGTTGTCTGAGAGATGGACCTATGTCAGAGAAGTCTATCAAAGACTGTTCTCCCATGGGAAGGGACCCCACAGGAAACAGGGGTGGACTCAAAAGCCATTATCCCCTGTGACTCTGTGGTGAAGATCCATGGTAGACAAGTGTCCCCTTGCAGTCCATGGAAGACCCTTCAGGGCCTGGGTAATCCCCCAGCCTCCAGTCTTAGCCCAGGAGGGGGGTAGGCCCAGCCCTGAGGCTGACATAGAAGAGAGAGAGAAAGAGAAACAGTTCCAGCTGAAACGAATTGGAGTTGTCGTCCTAGAGATAACAGAAGAAGAACTTTAAAGTGATGCAAAATTATTTGAAAGACCTGGAGCTCCAGAAAGAAAGAAAGAGACTGCTTCTCCTCCTGAACTGATACAAAGAGGGGAGGGGTATTTCTGTGACTACATAGCATTTTTACCTAATTAGCATTGTTGTAGATATAGTTCTTTAGTTTTTATCTTGCTAGTAAATAAATCCTAATATTATTCTCCCCAATCAGGTCTCTTCTGTCTGCATAAACCTTCTCTCAACTTATAGCAATTGTGTGGGGGGTGAGAAAAAAATTAGCCCAGAGCAAACCCATGACATTTTTGGTGGAGAATGCAGGCAAAGACTGCCCGGAGAGGCAGTGGCCAGATCAAACCATGACAAAAGTTTTACTAAAGTCCAGGTAGACAACATCCACAACCTTTTCCTTATCCACTAAGCAGTTTACCTTGTCATTGAACATCAGGTTAATCAAGTAGGACTTGACTTTCATAAAGGCATGCCTACTGGACCTGATCCCTGGTTGTCGTATATGTGCCACGAGATGACACTCAAGATGATCTGTCCATAACCTTCCCTGGCACTGAAGTCAGGCTCACAGGCCTGTAGTTTTCAGGATCCTCTTTCTGGCTCTTCTTTTAGATGGGCATCACATTTTATCACCTCGTCAACTGGGACCTCTCTGTTTTGTCAGGACTGCTGATAAATGATTCCATTTAATAGCTATTCCAGCTATCACAGTCTCTAATACCTGTAGAATCATATTTATAGGTTGACTCTACATGTACATACCAGGTTACTTGAGTTTTTAAGCTGAATTAATTTCTAGGTGCTTAGTGATGGTGCTCAGATATCGGTTGAGAAATTTGACCTTGACTTCTTAGCTCTTTTTTTTGTGTGTCTTTCATTGCAAGTTATCAGTTTTGCTCAAGTACCTATGTCCTCTTGACAAATTTTTATTAAGATAGAAAATCATGACCTTTAGGATTTTATCAGCAACTCCATGAGGTACCATTGCAAACTAGTAGGCATGAATGTAGATCTGCTTTGATAAAAGCAATAGGACTATACAGTATTTTGGGAAACTATGGAGTTATAGGTATTGATGATCAAAATTCCCAGACACTAACAATCTTTAATTGTTACTTTTGAAATGGTAATTTTCAGAATCAAAGTCGTTAAGGTTTTTTGGGGTAATGACAGTTTCAAACAACGACCTTCTCTAGGAAGCCTGAAGGAGGCAAGTCCACTGGCGCTGTTGAGGTAAGCAGCTGCCAAGGGGATACCAAACATGTCTTACATTTTGCTAAGGTCCTCCCTGGTCACATGAAGGCTGGTGAAAATAAAGTCTTGGGAAGGAGGTAAAGAAGGACTCACTTAAGCCATTGCAGTCACCAACTGCTGACTTATGGGCAACAGGAGACGTGGTACTGCTGAGATAGGAAACGTGCCTGCCACAGATACACGTTCTTCATTAAAACAGGACAAAATACATAGTCACAGTGTATTGCTTGAGCAGTATTTCTTAGAAGATTTGGGGTGACTAGCTACTGCACAGTTATTGAAATAAAACAGATTTTAATCTATACAAGGACTTGAATTCAAACCAATGAAACAGCCATGTGTCCCAAGTGGAAGTTGATGTACAAAGAGGCAGGCGTGAAAGTCTTGCAGAAGGACCCTGAATGGCTTCATTCACACATAGAATCTTTTTACTCCATCTTTTGTGAAGCAGGATATTCATCTTTATGCAGCTGAAACTTTTTTTAAATTAAGATTGGTAGCAACAATTGCAATTTAAACAAAGCTCTTTCCAAGACTCTCCACTTACTCTCACTACCAGATACATGATTCCTTTTCCAGCATGTATATGTTATAACCCATTGTTTGAATTTTTTGTCCTTGTGAAGTTAACATAAGATGGAAGTTATCATCAGTATATGACAGAGAAAACAGAGGCAAGCACTGGAGTACCTATTTTAAGCCATGTTGCCTGTTGTCTTGGCAAACAGTTAATAAACTCTGTTACTCATTTTTCACCAGCACCTGACAACAATATCTCTGTGAGATTTGGTATTATTAAGGAGTTGCATGTATCCTCAAGCTGCTTTGAGAAGCATACAAGCATGTACTGAAATGGCACTGCAATTACCATATTAAACATTATAATCAAAAAGGCTTCAGCCAGTAGTCAGACCTGACTATACTAAGAGTTGTGCAGACACTATAAATGACTCTCAAGAGTAAACTGTCCCTATGTTTGAGTTGCACAGAGTTCAGTCTCAAAAGATTGAAAAAAAGCCTGTTTAAATCCCACAGACTATCCCATCATCATGGATGAATACTTTCCTTGGACAAGAGGTCACCTAGTTATCCAAATTCCAGAGAATTGAGTTTCTGACCAAAAGAGAATATGTATTTACAATCTTCTTTATTATAAATGTTGCCAGTTTCCCTGATTAAACACTCAAAATTCAACATTTGTTGAACAGAAATATAACATTCTGAAATTTTGTTAACAAATGACAAGAAAAAACCCCCCTTCCTATCAAACAGTAGAGAAGACATAAAGGAATCTCATAAAGATTCAACATCAGGGAACCACAGAGAGATTATAGAGACTAAAATATTGTCCTCTGATCTATGCAGCAGAATTCTGAAGGTGTCATGGGCTTCTCCACAAAATTTGAGAAAGTAAATTGGTCAAGAGGGCTAAATTTATTCCTGGATGTTCCCTCTTTCCCAGTTTCAGGCTCCCTTAAAGCTCTTTCAACACAGATTTTGGCAGCTTATTGTTTAAAGATTGAACAGTGCTGAAAAAGAATGTTTTGCTGTCTATAGATATGGAAAAATCTACTATAATCTGTGCTGCAAGAGGAAGAACTAGTAATACAAGACATTTGGTACATTATTCAAAACCATCAGGTGAATGATGTCATACTAGCAAGACATCAAGATCTCTTTGTCAGCAGTGTATAGCAACTGATCTTAGGAATGTGATGCAGTAGTATGATACAACATTTCATAGCCCTTTTCACCTGTCCTGGTTTCATCTGGAATCGAGTTCTTTTTTTTTCTTAGTAGCTGCTACAATGCTGTGTTTTGAATTCAGTAGGAGAATAATGTTGATAACACACTGATGTTTTGAGTTTTGCTAAGTAGTGTTTACCTTAAGTCAAGGATGTTTCAGTGTCTCATGCTCTGCCAGTGAGGAAGTGCACAAAAAGTTGGGAGTGAGCATATCCGGGACAGGTGACCTGAACTGGTCAAAGGGATATTACATACCATGTCATATTCAGTATATAAACTGTGGGAGTTACCCAGAAGGGGGACCAGAAACAGTTCAGAGATGGGTTTGGTATTGGTCAGCAGGTGGTGAGCAATTGTATTGTGCATCACTTGTTTTTCTTGGGTTTTATCTGTCTCCCTCTCCTTTTTGTTACCATTATTATTATTATTATACTTTGTTTCAATTATTAAACTGTTCTTATCTCAACCCACAGGTTTTACTTTTTTGTTCCTGATTCTCGTCCCCATTGCGCCAGGATGGGGGGTAAGTGAGAGAGTGGTTGTGTAGTACTTTGTTGCCTGTTGGGGTTAAACCATGACATCACCATACTTAAGAGATGTTCCTGAAGTCGGAATTTATAACATTCATCAATACTAGGTTATACTAGCCAACGTACACATGGCCACAATAATTTCACCAATGAAAGCAACTTATACTCCTTGGAGAAGGCTATATATTTTTATACGAAAACCAAGATTAATTTCTCACATACTCACTCACCATTTGTGTTAAAGTAATGAGATGTTAGAAAACTTACCAAATACTTGATTCCCACACACTGAGAATAAAATGAAATTTTAAACTTCATAAAATTGTTGGGGTTTTTAATTTATTTTATGAATACTCTAAAGGAATTACAGTCTTGAAGAAAAAGCAGCAGAAGATTTAGCCTTTAAAATTTTAGTTTCTTCATAAAAACCAAAGAAAGTTCCTGTGAGTCAAGGTAGACCCTCTACCCCTCAGCTTTTTCATACCAAGAAAAAGTCCAAGCCCTTTAGGAACAAACATGGGGTGTGAGCCACACTTGTACAACAACCGTGACACCATTTCTGGCTCTATCAAACTGTAGAGCTAACCTTTCAGGTTATTTTCTGTATGTGCTCACCTAAAACAGTGAGGAACAACTTCAATCTCCAGGACTACTAGATTGGTATTACATGAACAAACTGTTCTTCAGTCAAAAAGTGAGTTTCACTTTAATAGGGGCTTAAAGCTAACATCTACTGCCAAAATAATCACAGTGAGATACATGAAGTTAACCTAAAAGGCTGATTATTTAAATGTCTGAAGACATTTTCTGTTGTCAGAAAGGTAAAATAAACTATAATTTTCAAGCCATATCTTAAAGAAAAAAGTATTCATTGTAAAGAATCACAAATGAAAGAGGATCATCCAATTATTTAATAATTCTACTCTTTAACAAAAACATACAAAACAAAACTTTGGCAAACATTTCCAAAAACCTACCTTGAATTTCAGGAGAGAATCGAGCTGAATGGCGAGACACAAAAAGTTTTAGTTCTCGATCCAAGTTGCATTCAGTCAAACTTGTGTCCCATGATCGGATTCCTAAAATTCAAAATGCAGAACATATCTACCTTGATATATAAACACTGTTTTAATTGATTATTTCTTCATTTACATTAATGATATTTGTATATTTCTAAATTCCAAAACCAACTTCTATTCCTTTCAAGCCATGCAGCTATCCTTTGCAAAGTGCTGAGTGCTCAGAAGAAGCACTCTGGATGGGGATCAGTCATAAGTAAGAGGAAATCTGCCTTTCCAAAAGGTAACAATCATTCAAGGTCTCTGATTTATTACTACTGGTTCCAACATCCTAGTAGCCACATTACAAGATGTCCTGGAATTGACTTAAAAATAGCAGTACACTGTTTTATAAAACTGAAAAGACTGAATCGCTCAGGGGATATGTTAGCCCTATTGCAAGACAACTGTATTTGTTCCCCTGAGAAAAAAAAAAAGACAACATCACCTAGTATGTTGCAAATTAATATTTAAATACAAAATATTAAATTGCTGACTTCTTCACTCAAAAGCTTTGAAGCATCCCATATTTTAATTAAAATTTAAGTAAGTGATCTTTTATTAATGAAATATCAAAATTCTAGTTTTAAGATTTTAAAATGCTATAATTGATCTTTTTTCTTTTAAAAAATAAATATCGCATCTCTATCCCTGTCATGGGTTTCCCCCAGCTACTTAGAAAGTGAGACACTTGACACATATATGATCATAAAATGGTATTTTTCTAAAATGTATTTTTAAGGATTGAAATTTGACCAGAAAAAAAACCAAAAATCACTGTAGTCAAAACGCAAATTTATAGTTTCCTACCATAAGATTATGATGACTAAATTTAAATAAACCAAACCAACCAACCAACCAAAAAACCAAAACCCACAACAAAATAACAGGAAAAAAATTTTAAGATTTTTCTTTTTTAAAAAAATTAAGTATCAGGCTTCAGGAGGGAAGACTTTAGTTTCTTCAGGGATGTGCTTGGTAGAGTACCATGGGATAAGGCCCTGAAGGGAAGAGGGGTCCAAGAAAGATAGCTGATATTCAAGGATCACCTCTTCTGAGCTCAGAAGCAATGCATTCCAGTGAAGATGGACAGGAACCCTGTGTGGATGAACAAGTTGCTCCAGGACAAACACAAAAAGAAGCCTACAGAGGGTGGAAGCAAGGACAGGTAGCCTGGGAGGAATACAGAGAGACTGTCCAAGCAGCCAGGGATCAGGTTTGGAAAGCTAAAGCCCTGATAGAATTAAACCTGGCCAGGGACATCGAGGGCGACAAGAAAAGCTTCAATAGGTTCACTGGTGATAAAAGGAAGACTAGGTAGTGGACCCTCTTTGTAAGGAAACAGGAGACCTGGTAACCCGAGATATGGAGAAGGCTGAAGTACTGAATGATGTTTTTGCCTCAGTCTTCACTAAGTGCTTCAGTCACACTGCCTGAGTCACAGAAAGCAGAGGCAGGGACTGGGAGAATGAAGAACCACTAAAGGAGATGATCAAGACCATCTAAGGAACCTGAAGGTGTGCAAGTCCATGGGACCTGATGAGATACATCCATGGGTCCTGAGGGAACTCACAGATGAAGTTGCTAAGACACTACCCATCATATTTGAGAAGTCCAGTAAAGTTCTCACTGACTGAATAAAGAGGAAGAATAACCCCCACTTTTTAAAAGGGAAATAAGGAAAACCAGGGGAACTAGAGGCCAGTCAGTCTCTTCTTGGTGCCCGGCAGGATCATGGAACAGATCCTCCTGGAAAATATGCTAAGGATATGGAAAATAAGAAGGTGACTGGTGACAGTCAAAATGGCAGCTAAGAGCAAATGGCAGCTGACGAATTTGGTAGCCTTCTATGATGGGGTTACAGTGTTGGTGGATAAGGGAAGAGCAACTGATTTCATCTACCTGGACTTGCACAAAGTGTTTGACACTGTGACCCTCAGGACAGCGGGCCTCTGGAGCTGGTAGACAGGGACAGGAAGTCGAATAGCCCACCTGTGTTCCAGGAGGAAATAGTTAGTGACTTACTGAGCCACCTGGATCCACACAAGTCCATGGGAACAGATGGGATCCATCCTAGGGTGATGAGGGAGCTGGCA
Organism: Myiozetetes cayanensis; assembly: GCF_022539395.1. Classification (NCBI taxonomy): domain Eukaryota; kingdom Metazoa; phylum Chordata; class Aves; order Passeriformes; family Tyrannidae; genus Myiozetetes; species Myiozetetes cayanensis. Next base: position 56,652 of record NW_026087414.1, on the reverse strand, counting down.
GAAGAGCTTACCAAGCCGCTCTCCATCATTTAACAACAGTCCTGGCTCACTGGGGAGGTCCCAGATGATTGGAAGTTGGTGAATGTCATGCCAGTCTACAAAAAGGGCTGCAAGGAGGACCCAGGAAACTCCAGGCCTGTCAGCCTGACCTCAGTGCCTGGCAAGGTTATGGAGCAGATCATCCTGAGTGCAATCACACAGCGCCTGCAGGATGGACAAGGGATCAGACCCAGTCAGCATGGGTTTAGGAGGGGCAGGTCCTGTCTGACCAACCTGATCTCCTTTGATGGTCAGGTGACCCACCTGGTGGATGAGGGGAAGGTTGTAGATGTAGTCTATCTGGACTTCAGCAAAGCCTTTAACACCGTCTCCCATAATATACTCCTGAAAAAGCTGGCAGCCCATGGCTTGGACAGGGGCACTCTCTGCTGGGTTAAGAACTGGTTGGATGGCCAGGTCCAAAGAGTGCTGGTGAATGGGGCTGCATCCAACTGGCAGCCGGTCACCAGTGGTGTCCCTCAGGGGTCAGTGCTGGACCCAGTCCTGTTTAACATCTTTATCGATGATTTAGATGAGGGGATTGAGTACATCATTAGCAAATTTGCAGATGACATCAAGATGGGGGGGAGTGTCGATCAGCTGGAATGCAGGAGGGCTCTGCAGAGGGACCTGGACAAGTTGGAGAGATGGTCTGATTCCAAGGGGATGAGGTTCAACAAGGCCAAGTGCTAGGTCCTGCACTTTGGCCACAACAACCCCCTGCAGCGCTACAGGCTGGGGACAGAGTGGCTCGAGAGCAGCCAGGCAGAAAGGGACCTAGGAGTTTGGATTGACAGGAAGCTGAACATGAGCCAGTAGTGTGCCCAGGTGGCCAAGATGGTTAATGGCATCCTGGCCTGCATCAAGAACAGTGTGGCCAGCAGGAGCAGGGAAGTGATCCTTCCCTTGTACTCAGCACTGGTGAGGCCACACCTGGAGTGCTGCATCCAGTTCTGGGCCCCTCAGTTCAGGAAGGATATTGAGATGCTGGAGCAGATCCAGAGAAGAGCAACAAGGCTGGTGAAGGGACTGAAACACAAGTCCTATGAGGAGAGGCTGAGGGAGCTGGGGTTGTTAAGCCTGGAGAAGAGAAGGCTCAGGGGAGACCTCATCACTCTCTACAACTACCTGAAAGGAGGTTGTAGCCAGCTGGGCGTAGGTCTCTTCTCCCAGGCAATCAGCCCTAGGACAAGAGGGCACAGGCTTAAGCTCTGCCAGGGGAGGTTTAGGTTGGATATTAGAAAGAAATTCTTTCCAGAGAGAGTGATAAGGCATTGGAATGACCTGCCAAGAGAGGTGGTGGATTCACTGTCCCTGGAGGTTTTTAAGACGAGGCTGGATGTGGCACTGACTGCCATGATCTAGTAATCACAATGGGGTTGGATCAAGGGTTGAACTTTATGATCTCAGAGGTCTCTTCCGACCCAGTTAATTCTATGATTCTATGATTCTGTCCCACACAACATCCTTGTCCCTAAACTGAAGAGACATGGATTTGACAGATGGACCACTCAGTGGATAAGGAATTGGTTGAATGGTTGCACTCAAAGATTTGTGGTCAATGTCCAGTGGAGACCAGTGACAAGTGGCATTCCCCAGGGGTTAGTATTGGGACCAGCACTGTTTACCATCTTTGTCAGTGACATGGACAGTGAGGTGGAATGCTCCCTCAGCAAGTTTTTCAATGACATCAAGTCGTGTGGTACAGTCGACACACTGGAAGGATGGGATGCCATCCAGAGGGACCTTTAAAGGGTTGAGAGGTGGGCCTGTGCAAACCTCATGAAATTCAAGAGGGCGAAGTGCAAGGTCCTGCACATGGGTCAGGGCAATTCCAAGCACAAATACAGGCTGGGCAGATAATGGATTGAGAGCAGAGGAGAAAGACTTGGGAGTGTTAGTTAATGAGAAGCCCAGGACTTCACGGGGCTGATTGATAAATCTTTAAACTAGATTGGAAGGGGGAAAAGGGACAAAACCAAGCTTTCCAGTGATAAGCAATGGGACTGAATGCTAGTGAGATTCTTCATTCTGTTCCATGAGTTGTTGGCTACAATGAACTGCACTTGAAGTGTTTCTACACCAACATGCACATCCTGAGGAACAAGCAAGAGAAGCTTGAAGCCTTGGTCCAGTCCCAGAGATATGACATAGTTGGCATAAGTAAAATTTGGTGTGCCATGTTGGATGGTTATAGGCTCTTCAGAAGGGATAGGCAGGGCAGGTGAGGTGGGGGAGTGGCAGAGGCTGGAATATATGGATTTTGGGAGGAATGGGTTAGAAGCAGAAGACTGGTGAGGCGGATTGTAAATACCTCAAGTGACCTTGCAGCTGGGAATTACTCTTGATAAGTCTATGTGAACAGTAGGCCAGTGATCCTCTAGCACAAAGTTTAACAGTGCCCGCGTCTCCACTTGTGTGCTTCAGCCTGGGTGTTGTTAGATAGGTAATGGAAATAAACTGAATCTTTTGTGTTCTAGCCACAAGTTTGTGGTTGTTCTGGGTGCTTGCCTGTGCCGACTCACATGATGCAGCTTGCAGTTGGTTATGGCACAGTTGACAGCCTCTGGGTAAGGATTAAGGGACAAACAAATAGAGTAGATGTCATCAAGGGAGTCTACTATAGGCCACCCAGCCAGGACCGCAACACCAATGAATTATTCTAGTCATTAGTGGAGTTTCGCAGGGCTCTCTCTTAGGGCCAGTGCTCTTCATTATCTTCACAAAAGACTTGGATGCAGGACTCAAAGGTATACTAAGTTTGCTGATGACACTGAATTTGGAGGAGCTGTTGACTCCCTCGAACGCAGAGAGGCCCTGAAGAGGGACCTTAACAAATTAGAGAGATGGGTAATAACAAGCGTAATAGAGTTTAACAAAGGTACCGGATTCTGCACCTGGGATGGGGCAACCATGGATGTACATACAGACTGGGGAATGAGAGACTAGAGAGCAGTGCCACAGAAAGGGATCAGGGGGTCCTGGTTGATGGCAAGTTGAATATGAGTCAACAGTGTGCCCTGGTAGCCAAAAGGGTTAACTGTATTGTGGAGTGCATCAGGTACTGCATCGCCAGTTGGTCGAAGTAGGTGATTGTCCTGCTCTACTCTGCGCTGGTGTGACCTCACCTTGAGTCTTGTGTGCAGTTTTAGGCACCACAATGTAAGGATATAAAGCGATTAGAGAGCATCCAAAGGAGGGTTACAAAGCTGGTGAATAGTCTAGAGGGGAAGCCATATGAGGAGCAGCTGAGGTCACTAGGTTTTTTCAGGTTAAAGAAGAAGAGACTCAGGGGAGACCTCATTGCAGTCTACAGTTTTCTCACGAGGAGTGGAGGGGCAGGCATTGATGTCTTCTGTCTGGTCACCAGCAATAGGACAAGAGGGAATGGATGAAGCTGTGTCAGGAGAGGTTTAGGTTAGTGGGGAGGACTAGACATAAAAACATAAGCAAGTTTTGTCTCAAACATTCTGACTGCTGCAACAGGAAAGTTGTGATTAAAAGAGATGGTCCTGTGGAGGTGGGGCAGTGTCATTCTGAGCCAACTTCCTTTTCCACCTTAAGACTCATACTCGGTGCATCTGCATCAACTCCCTCCCGAACTCACTTCCTAGAAGGCTCAAAAGGGCTGACTGTGCATATGCGAATGAAACGGCATGAAAAACCTATTTTACATAAGAGGCGTGCACCAGGTAAACTATAAAAGGAAGTGGATCAGTCCCCCTTGCTACCATTTTCCTCTCTTTCTCTCACTACCCCAGGTGGAGGCTGGGGGGAGAGCGCAGTCTCTCTACCCGGAGGGGAGCCTGCTGCAGGCTGCAGACACTGCCGGATTCCTTTGGTTCTTTCCTGTCGGAGGGGAGTTCTGGCTGCTGCTCTTGGCTCAGCTGTGGCTGGCTGCAGGCCCTGCTTACAACGGACCCTAATCAGCTGAAGTTTGTGAGTTTCCTTCCATTGGGAGAACTTTCTGTTTTATTGCTGTTGTTTTTTTCCTTCCCCTTCTTCCCTCCCCCCCCCCACCTGGCAGCAGCCAAGGATCTCACAGCGCCGTCTGGTGACGGGCACTGGACATTACAAGTTCTGCTCCTCCAGTGATCCAACAGCGCCACCTGGTGACTACAATAGGACACTACAAGTTTTTGCACCTTCAGTGACCCACCAGCGCCACCTGGTGAATGGTACAGGACATTACAAATTTTGCATCTCCAGTGACCCGATGGTGCCCCCTGCTGACTGTGGTTGGAACCGCACCAAAGGGTGCCAGAAATTGAACTATTTTCCTTTTGCCGGTTTATCGGTTTTGTTCTTGAAGGGAATTATTGGTGGGTATAGGAGTATTACTTAGTTATTTTACTTGTTTTTTTCGTGTTCCTGTTAATACACACATACCTTTTAATAAAGGGCTGTTATTTTCCCTTTTCCATAATTTGTTTTCCTTCAATTGAAGCCTCTTAATTTTGGATTTATAATTGCTTGGAAAGAGAAGTTTGGGTCTTTTCCTCCTAATCCATCCTCAGCAAAAGACCCTTGTCTCATTTAAACTGGGACACAGGCCTCCAAATAGACCCTGTACCTTTGATTACAACCCTCTGGGATCTGTCTTTCAGCCAGTTCTTGATCTACCTCACTATCCCCTTATCCAGTCCACACTTCCTGAATTTTCATATGAAGATGTTGTGAGAGACAGTGTCGAAAGCCTTGCTGAAGTCTAAGTAGGCAATATCCACTGCTCTCCCCTCATCCATCCAGGTAGTTATCATAGAAGGCACTCAGGTTGGTCGAACATGACTTCCCTTTCATGAATCCATCCCGATCACCTTCTTGTCATCCATGTCCTTAGATATGGCCTCCAGAATGAGTTGCTCCATCACCTTTTTGGGGATTGAGGTGAGGCTGACTGGTTGGTAGTTCCCTGGGTCCTCCTTCTTGCCCTTTTTGAAGACCAGGGTGACATTTGCTTTCTTCCAGTCCTCAATCACCTCTCCTGATCTCCATGACCTTTCAAAGATGACAGTGAGTGGCCTAACTATGGCATCTGCCAGCTCTCTCAGCACTCATGGATACATTCTGTCAGGGCCCATGGACTTGTGGATGTCGAGCTTGCCATGGGGTTCTCTAACCCAATCCTCCTTGACCCAAGAGTCTTCCTTCCAAGATTCACAGAATCACAGAATGGTTTGGGTTGGAAGGGACCTTAAAGATCATCTAGTTCCAACTCCCCTGCTGTGGGCAGGGACACCTTCCACTAAACCAGGTTGCTCAGAGCTCCACCCAGTCTGGTCTTGGACACCTCCAGGGATGGGATATCCACAACTTCTCTGGGCAACCTGTTCCAGTGCCTCAACACCCTCACAGTAAAGAATTTCTTCCTAATATCTAATCTAAACCTACTCTCTTTCAGTTTTAAGACATTCCCCCTTGTCCTGTCACTACATGCTCTTGTAAATTGTCTCTCTCCATCTTTCTTGTAGGTTCCCTTCAGGTACTGGAAGGTTGCAATTAGGCCCCCCCAAGCCTTCTCTTTTCCAGGCTCAACAATCCCAATTCTCTCAGCCTTTACTCATAGGAGAGGTGCTCCATCCCTCTAATCATCTTGGTGAGCCTCCTCTGGACGTGCTCCAAAAGGTTGATGTCCTTCCTGTGTTGGAGACACCAGAGCTGGATGCAGTATTTCAGGTGGGGGTCTCACCAGAGCAGAGGCAGAATCACCACCCTCGTCCTCCTGGCCATGCTTCTTTTGATGCAGCCCAGGATAGGATTGGTTTTCTAGGCGGCAAGTACACATTAACTGCTCATGTCCAGCCTCTAATCCACCAGCACTCCTAAATCCTTCTCGGCTGGACTGCTCTCAATCTGTTCATCCCCCAGCCCAGGGGTTGCCCTGACCCAGGTGCAGCACCTTGCACTTGGTCTTATTAAACCTTATGAGATTCCCATGGGCCTACTTTGTTAGCTTGTCCAGGTCACTCTGGATGGCATCCCATCCTTCAGGTGTGTCAACTGCACCACACAGCTTGGTGTCATCAGCAAATTTGCTGAAGGTGCACTCAATCCCTTCGTCTTTGTCATTAATGAAGACATTAAATAATATTTGTCCAAATATGGATCTCTGAGGGACACCACCTGTCACTGATGTCCATCAGGACTCTGATCTGTTGACCACTTCCCTATAGATTCCTTTACCCTGGTCTCCTGGGTCAGAGATCCCTGATATGATTCTAAGCTTGACACGACCTAGTAACGTGTGCTTGCAGCCCAGAAAACCAACCATATCCTGGGCTGCATCAAAAGAAGTGTGACCAGCAGTTTGAAGGAGGTGATTCTCCCCTTCTGCTTGGCTCTTATGAGACCCTACCTGGCGTACTGTGACCTGCTCTGGGACCCCCAACATAAGAAGACATCGTCCAGTTGGACCAGGTCCAGAGGAGGCCCACCAAGTTTATTAGAGGGCTGGAGCACCTCTCCTATGAGGAAAGGCTGAGAGTTGGAGTTGTTCATCCTGGAAAGGAGAAGGCTCTGGGAAGACCTTATAGCAGCCTTCCACTACCTAAAGGGGCTACAAGAGAGCTGGAGAGGGACTTTTTACAAGGACATGTAGTGATAGGACAAGGGGGAATGGCTTTAAACTGAAAGAGAGTAGGTTTAGATTAGATATCAGGAAGAAATTCTTTATTGTGAGGGTGTTGAGGCACTGGAACAGGTTGCCCAGAGAAGTTGTGGATATCCCATCCCTGGAGGTGTCCAAGACCAGACTGGGTGGAGCTCTGAGCAACCTGGTTTAGTGGAAGGTGTCCCTGCCCACAGCAGGGGGGTTGGAACTAGATGACATTTAAGTCCTTTCCAACCCAAACCATTCTGTGATTCTATGAATATTTTCTACAGTTTTCTTGCTTTGTTTTGAAAATAACAAGCAGGCAGTTTCACTACTGCTAAGTCCAAGCACTGCTGTGATTTTGAACACTGACATTATAGTGTTTTTTTCTTTTTTCCCTAAAGTAATGTCATTAAACATAAACAAATTAGCTGGCAGACGCAGAAGGGATTTCAGGTGAGGAATAGTCTAGTGGCCCCTTCTGACACGCCTGACCATGTCTTTTCATTAAATTTTTGAGGTAAATCACTTTGGGTTTTGGTACCTTTTGGGTACAGAAATGCCTGAAGAGGTGTATGGTCAACCCCTTACCATGAGACTAGCACTAATATTTCTTCTGGTAACTCTGTCAGGATTTCAGGTTGCAAACCTTACTGTCAACACTGCCTCTCATGCTTTATTCTCTTCAAGGCAGCAGAAATGTCAAGTCTTGCACTGTCAGAAACCATGTTGTAGGGGCTGAAGGTTGAGGAGAAGAAAGAGGGGGAAGAGCAGAGAAACCAGATCTGTGCTGCTGGTTTCCCATTGCAGCTCTGGGTAGGTAAACATTTGCATTTCAAGAGCCTGAAGCCTCTTCAGGGATAATTCATCAAGGGCTTTTCCTTGTCAGCATCCCAGTCAAGGTAGGAACATGCTTCTTACTGGGATACACTACCAGTTGCCATTTGAAACTAAATAATTTTGGAAATACAGTATCTCCTGTGTGTTTTATAACCACTCAAGAGAAAAATAACTGAACTATAACCAGCTATCTTCACTTCCTGAATTATTATGCATCATTGTTCACAGGTACAAGCAGTGAGTCTCTTCTGTAAGTCTCCTTACCTTCATTTCTCAGAAATCTCTTGGCCATACGGTGCATTTTTGGAGTGTAGTCTTGTCAGACAAATACAGCTAAGCAGGCTTTAACCTTTTCCAGGTCTTGGAATATTTGAGAGCAAGAAAGTAATGATGATATAATACCATACATGTAAAGCACATATGGAAACTATGATTAATAAACTTACATTGATCACAAAGCTAAAGTACATTGAAAAGAAGTGCTGAACTTCAAGAAAATAGAAGATAAACAGCTCACTGGCCTCTGACAACAAGTTTGTGTGGGGAGACTACAAAGCTTCCCAGAGTTCAATTAAGCAATATGGACTATGATTCAGCAATGCTGTGTATTGAGTTTGCATGGCAAGGTTTTGGTAGTGGGGGGAGCTACAGGGGTGGCTTAAGTTGGGATTTGAATAGAATATGCCAAATCTGCAGCTGTATGATTCAGCGTTCTGGATGCAAAAAAAAAATTTGTATATACATTATAATGTATTATATACCAAATCAGGTTTGGGTAGAACAGAGATAATTCTGGAACTAAAATCCAAGGTCAGTCCAATGATGTATAGCATTAACAGCATGGAAGTAACTACTGGAAGTATGACGGAAGTGGAGCTATTTCTTTCTGCAGACTTAAAAGTGCAATGCCACTAAACACAGGACTTATCAGACAGCAGACAGGGCACACCCAGTGGCATCTGCCAAATGAGTGGAAAAATCTTGAAGTTTTCTCTTTGCTCCCTCCTTTTCTGGTGGACAATGGATTGGAGGATTACCCCCTTAGCAAAGTGACACCCTAAGTGTAATTATTGGAAACACAGCTTGCCATACCATTCCCTCTTCATGATATATTAAGAAATGACTCTGCATTCCACCAGGTTGCGTAGCATCACACCACTGATGTGTTATCAGCAGATGTTTTCTTTAACACATTGTACTGCAGTTCAGTGTATGAATACACACTTTTCAGTGATGGTACTTAGGAGATGTACCAGAGAAGACAGTGAGGCAGAGTTATCGAGAACCCTAAGGCTATGTTGAGAATAAAGGTTGAAAGAAGTCATTTTTTTCCAAACTATAGCATACTTTTCCATTAGAAAGAGATTAGCCAAGCCTATATTTGTTTCACACAGATAGAGCTTCAGACTCCTAGTATACTCATCCAGAACTATGCACCTCAAAATTTGATCAAGGTTTTTTCCTAGTAGGCAAAATCCCAATCAGATCATCTGACACCAGGAACAGTGAGGTGACTCCTAATCCAAAATTATGAATAAAAGGCAAAAGCATTCCCTCTTAAAATCTAAAACTGTAAGTGGTAAAATGCAACAGAGCTATGTAGCAGCAACTGTACAATAGAAGAGACTAATAGAAGAGTGTCATGAAGAGACTGAAGAGCATTTTTTCAGAGGAAGGATGACATCAAATGTTTTGAGGGCATAAGTTTTATCCATTTGCTCTATAATTTTTTATAATGCAATTAAATGCAGCCAATTTACTTCTGGCACAACAAAAAATTAGATAGCATTAGGAAAGTGCAGTGTTGAAGAGGCTCTGAATGACAAAGCATCTGCCTCAGTAGTTCTCCCTAGGAGACAATAGTAGCAATAAAGATGCACAGGTCACAGTGGAGCTGATTAGCTGTGATGAGGCAGCCCTTTACCACAAACGGTCATGAAAAAAGAATCAAGATAAAAAGTCGACTAAAGCAACAATAGTTGAGAAAACAACAATAGAGACAAATGAAGTCCTAGCTGGACTGCTGAACCACACCTACAAGGCAAGGCTTCTACTAATTCCCCTTTCCAAGGTATTTTTCTCCCTTCTAACAATGGTTGGTTTCTGATATTTCTGCTTTCACCAACCCAGAACAAAAATATGTTACAAAATCATGTATCAATTGAGTTTAACAAACTATAGGGTCCAGCAATAATTTTCTTTGTGCTTCATACCACTATTATGGCAACGGGGCTTTGTTCCCCTCTCTGTGTACACTGTGATCTATTGCATCAGAAACCGCATCGAGAAGTTATAATGCTGTCATTTCACTTGCAATATCTTCCTGTATTGCTGTCTTAAGGACAATAAACAGTGAGTCATAGCATCCTGTAGTTGGACAATAATGAGGCTGAGCACTCAGGTATTAGTCTTATTACCCATATCTTTTTAGTTATTGAAATATATATGTGCATATAAAGCCTAGGTCCTGAAAAATTCTCTAGCCAAGAGAAAAGTCTCGTTGCCGAAAGTTAGATACAATAGACACAGGCACATTCCTGCTCAGGGAGTCTTTGCCACTGAGAAGGAAAACGCCCTGAAATCTTGCTAGTTTGGTTTCGCGGTGGGGGACAGGGGTTTGCTGAGGAATAGAGGGAAACGCCGGACAGCCGCCCCGCAACCTGGCCGCCCCAGCCCCAGCCCCATTTTTTATCGGCACCGCGGACGCCCTTTGTCAACTCTGGGCTGCCATAGGGACCGCAGTGCGGACTGCGCCACACCCACCCGCCGCTGTCTCCTGCCGCAGCCCCTCCACCCAAACAATGGTGAGGATGGGGCTTGTCCCTTTTGCCCGCTGCCCGTTAGACGCTTCTGGGGATGGACAATGGGGCGCGGTACGCGCCTGGCCGACTGCGGATCTTTGTGCGGGCGGTAGCAGGGAGCCACCGCCGCCGCCGGACGCCGCACGAGGCCCGGCCCGCAGTCGCTGACCGTCGCGGGCGGCTTCCCGGCACTCGCACCCGACAGGGGGGTTCCAAGTCCGGTAGGGCGGGAGGGGTGTGCGCACAGTGCAGTAAAAGGAAGAAACGAGAGACCTAGACTTCGCAGGTTACGTGTCTGTGTCGTGCGTGTGTCGCCCCGATCATAAGCAAGGAGCGGCCGGGCCTCCGCCCCGCAAGCCGAACCTGGTCAACGCCCCCTCTCGACCCGCGTGGAAGGGGAAGAAAACGGGGAGCGGCTACCTGCCCCGCGAGGGGGAGGCATCGGTGGGGTGGGGGCTCCGGCGTTGCCTGCGTCGGCCCCGCTCCCCGCCGTCTCACCTCGTTCGATGTTGGCGATAGCCCGCCGGAGGTGTTCTTCGGTCACCAGCTCGCCGATGACCACCAGCAGGTAAAATTTGCTGTCGAGGAAGCGGTGCGAAAGGCTGGGCGAGAGGGAAGTGGGGTTGGAGATGCTGCAGGAGGCCTCTGAATCCACATCCACCACCACCAGGGTGGTCATCGCGAGCGCCTCACTCCGCCCCGCGGTTGCGGGGCTCTGGGGGGGGAGAAAGGCCGCTCCGCGGCAGGTCCGCAGGAGCGAAGGGGGACGGGGAGGCGGCACCGCTTTTATATGGAGACAGTGAAGGGCAGGGACCTGGCGAGGAGGAGGAGGAGGATCGGGAGGGAGGGAGGGAGTCGGCGCTTCTCCGTACCGTCACTTTTCCAGCGTGCACAGCTGATGTCATCTGCGGCAAATCCTCCCCGCGGCGGCCCCCGGAAGCAGGAAGGACGCGGCGGAGAGAACAATTCCCCGAGAGGCCACCGCGAGGGCGTCTTCGAGGTGCACCCCGACGTGCCACATGACCCCTGTACTCCCCCGACCGGGGCAGATCCCATGTCCCTCACATACACACCCTCTCCCTTTGCCCTCGTACTGTCTTACCCTGACTTACTGGACCCTCACTTCTGTCTTGGCCATCTCCCACTCCCCGAGGTTCTCCTAGGATCTCAGCCTTGAAGCATGGTGACCATGCCATGAGGTTCCAGCTGCACCCCGATGCTCAATGAAAAAAGCAACTCCACTGTGCAAGGCCAAGAGTCCAGTCTCCTTGCATCTTTCTGTGGCAGTGAAGCAAAATTTGAGCTGTATTTTCCCCTCTTCCAACTGGCAATCTAAATATTCTTTTTACCTTTTTGTTTGCTTGTTTTAAAGCAGTTCACTTAATAAGATACTACAAACATAGGTTTTCTGCACATCCATGGAGATATATATATGACTTATCCCAGAAAAGCACTGATTCTGGACAAGGTGCTTAAACCCCTTCTCTGAAGGCTCCAGAAGTTCAAATGGCTTTGTGTAACTAATTTTGACCAGGCTCGAGCAATTCCAGGTAGAACTGGTATCGGAAAACATCTACAGTTACCAAAACAAAGGCTTGATTTCTCTTTATTATCACGTAAAAGACATCTACTCCCCAATACTCACAGGCCCACTCGAGATAAATTCAATCACCCCCTAAAAGTGTTTTATCCTCCTCTAAAATGGAATAGAACAGTCTGAGATAAATCAACCTCTCTAAGATGTTCCTCTCACTTTACTGACACAAGTCAGGCACTGGTTTACACTAAGCATCTTGTTTATATGGCTAAAATGATGTGGGAGAAATCTCACTGTGACCTAGGAAAGGATATAAACTTTTATAGCCTTTTTTTTTTTTAAGATAACCTCTGGTCCCTGACTGAGAAGACACTAGTAGCAGTTCTGAAGGTATTAATGAGTACAGGTATTAATGACAAGGTATTAATGGGTACAGTGTTACTCTTTGGGTACCACCATTTGTCTGAGCCCAACTATGACTTTGGTGTTTCTTTGATGAACCTGGCAGTTTCCATGAGTTAGTGTAGATGTCTACCTAGAAATAATGTCTACTCCTCTGTGGCCATGCCCTATATGACTCCTGCCCTAACAGTCTGTATTCTAGTTAAAGATACCCTCTAGACTTGCCACATTGTGCCCACTTCTGGTTTCTCCCACTGCAATACACAGCTTTGGGATATGCCTTTATTTCAATCACCAATAAGAGCATCTGGTCTCTGGATTGTGGAAGGGGCTTTTCAAGGGGACTTGCTAACTGGTTGCAGAATAGATTGGTAGTGGTTCTTGGACATAAAGGTAAAACAATTATTTGCCTTACAAACACAGCAGGTTAAATGTATTACTCTGAGAAATGCATGCCAGTATACAAAATGAATGATTTGTTGCTTATTTTAAGAAAAAATGAATACATACATAACTGGAAAATTGCTTGTGGATTTGAAAAGGTGAAATGAATGTATTATGTCAAAGAAGAAAACACATATAGATAGGTAATACAGATATACTTGGAATACCCTGCTGAGACAGTCCTCTATTTTATATTGCTCTGTAAAAGAGTATAGAGCTAGAACATGGTATGATAAAAGGTGAACTGTTACAGCCAAACTATATTATGATGGGAGATGTTTCAAACATGTTAGGATCCGGTTATTAAAAGATGCCTCTACCCAAACTAAAGTTCAAACAAGACTATATGCAACTTCCCCTCAAGGCCCTTCACCATATTTGTTGCCCTCCTTTGGACACTCTCCAATAACTTAATATCTTTCTTATGTTGTAGTGACCAAAACTGCACACAATATTCAAGGTGAGACCGCATCACTTCCCTCAACTGGCTGGCAATGCTTTGCCTGATGCACCCCAGGAGACGGTTGGCCCTCCTGGCTGCCAGGGTACACTGATGACTCATATTTCAAGGAAATCAGGTTTGATAAGCAGGACTTTTCCTCTCATGAAGCAGTTCTGGCTATGACCAATGACAGTATTGTCTTTCAGGTGTTTTGCAATACTTCCCAGAATAATCTTCTCCATAACTTTACTAGGCACTGATGTGAGACTAACAGTCCAGTAGTTTCTTGGGTCCTTCTTCTTGTCCTTCTTGAAAATCTGGACATTTGCCAGCTTCTAGTCAGCTGGGACCTCTCTGGATTCCCAAGACTGCTCAAAAATCACCGAGAGAGGTTTTGCGATGACATCAACCAGCTCTTTAGAGATTCTTGGATGAATCCCATCAGGCCCTATAGATTTGTAGGTATCCATCTGGAGCAGCAGATCCCACATAATTTCAGGGTTGACTGGGAGTTGATCATTCTCGCAGTCAGGGCACTGAGACCCCCTTGGTCCATCACCCATGTTGAAGACAGTCAAAGAAAGCATTAAACACCTCAGCTGTGTCTCTGTCCCTGTTTGTGAGGTGACCATCCTCATCCTGTAATGGGCTGATGATATTTCTATATTGCCTATTGCAGCGAAGGTCCCTCACTCAGCACCGTTGGTGGCGAATTAATCCACAGGAGACAGACTTTGTCCAGGAAGAACTCTCTTGTAACTTTATTACTCCATTTCTATATACAGACTCTCTACTGACCCCAGGTCTGAGCTCTCCAACCAACAAGATGTTTCCTTATCTCCCCACATACCACACACACCCATGTGACTGCTTCCAACCACAGAGAACAATCATACTTCAAGCAGCTTTCCAGCTTGACCTTGTAATTTTTTTCACACACACACTAATCTTAGCTCTGGCTGGTTCAGGACCACAATATTTTTGCTTCAGTATTTTCTTCTTCTTTTATCATCCAGGTGGCTGGTGTTGTCCCTCCAGCCACTCCTACAGCCTATTGCCATTAATACATTTGAAAAAACTCTTTTCATTGTCCCTGTTCCAGGGAGGGTTCGGAGGGATGCCGAAAAGGGAACTAAAACACTGCTGAAACCTCAAAAAACCCAATATTTATTACAAAGAAGTGGCCAACAAAATGAGAAACTGAGAGACAGGAAAGGAGAGGAGGGAATTAAGACCTCAGTGAAAACCCCCACTCACGCAGGTGTGTTTTACGAGGTTGTCTTACCGACCCCAGAATGACTAGAATTCCCCAGAGCAGAGGCTGCATCCTTGGAGTGTCGGCAGGCTCACAAGATAGTGGGCATCCCTGCAAAAGGCAACGTTGTCCTTAGTGTGAAGCTTGAGAATCCTGAGCACAAGCCACCTGCATTTTTTTATCCAATTTGCCGGTGACGTCTACCTGGGCTGGTGTGGCCAGCACCACCCAGCCAGAGGCCTTCGGTCCCTTCCCCCGTTATGTAAGTGGTGCCCCTTCTGTGTACGTGTGTGTGCATTGGAACTTCCCCACGCCTGCGTGATATGCCTTGGGGGGTCTTCCCTAAATGAGTCTGGGAGCTTACTTCATCATCCTCCTCTTCCCTTTCTCCTTCAAATGCCCTTGGAGGGCCATCAACCAATAGTGAGATGGCAATTAATTTTAGTTTATGCAAAGTGCTACCTTCAAGGATGAAGTTCTCCTTTATCAGTGCCTGTTTTCTCACAACTTGGCAGGAAAAGAACAAACTCCCACAGGTGGCTGGGCCAAACACAGACCAACAGTAGCAGTATCTAATTAAGCACGGATACAGTCCTCCACATTTCTGCCCAACTTCAACTCCAGTTGAGCTTTGACCACATGAATTTTCTCCCTACAACAGCAAGCAGCATCTCTGTATTCTTCCCACGTCATGACTTTGCTTCCACTGGGCATACACCTTCCTTTTTTGCCTTATTTTCAAGAGAAGATCCCTACTTGGCCAAGCCAACCTTCTGTCTCGCCTTCCAGCATTTGGGAATGATTAAAAAGTGACCAGCACTGATGGACCTCAGCATCTGCAAAAACATTTTTCCAGGGGACCTTACTGACTAATTCCCTGAGCAACCTTAAGTCTGCTCTCCTCATGTCCAGAGTTGAGGTTTTGTTGGATTTTTTTTTCCTGTCATCAGAGATTTTAAACTCAATCGCTTCGTGGTTGCTGTGGCCAAGATGACCACCAATTTACCCTTCGCTCACAAGATCCTCTCTGTTGACAAGCAACAGGTCAAGGAGGACATCTTTCTGAGTCGCCTTCCTTAGGACCTGTTCCATAAAGTTGTCATCTGGGTTTTTTAGGCATCTTCTGGGCTGGGTTGTACCAGCTATGTGATGCTCCCAATTAATTTCTGGCAAGTTAAAGTCCCCCACGAGGACAAGGGCAGTTGACTTGGAAGTGTCCCTTAGTTCCTCAAAGAATAATTTGTCGGTGTCATCGTCCTGGCTGGGAGGTCTGTAGTACACTCCCACAATTATATCCGCATTATTTGTTTGCTCCTTGATTCTTACCCATAGGCTCTCAACTGTGCCAGTGGCAGCTGTGAACTACATACATTCTAACCCTTCTATTACATACAGTGCCACTGCAAGGGAAGATTACATGCAGGTACCCACAAAATACCAGGCAGTTGATACCTTGGAGTTTTGATGTTTTAATTTTTTTATTTTTGTAGACCTTAGAAGTAGTTATGTAGTAAATGTAGATTTTAGAGTAGCAGCATATTATCCCTTTACCCTTAACACACCAGCTCAAACCCCTGTTACCCATTCCCATATCAATTCCCTAAATTCCATAGCCTGTTTAGTCTCTTTTTCAAGGTAGAATTGTAGAAGAACACCCTAACCCTACGGAACAAGATATAGCCATAGACCCAACAACCTTCAGGCCTAGAATTCTGGAAGGCCTCCAAGGACATTACGTGCTCTGAGGAAGATGAAGATGAAGAAGAGGGGGTCCCAAAACACCCCCAGACACAATTCCCAAGAGGCGTGGCGGGGGCAGAACCTGGGTGGTGGCTGGACGGGGATTGGGCAAAAATCATTATAAAAACCGTGGACATCTGTATTTCGAGCGCGCGCTGGGGTATTCCAAAAAACCTGGGGGCTCATTAAAACTTTTGTATCCTTATCTTATCTCCTACCTAATTTGGCTTGGAGTCTTTTTTCCCCACAGCCATTTAGGTAACAGTTTTGGTGGCCCGTATGGGGAATTGAGACCTGTGACTCCTCTGGATCGGTATTCTGTTTTGCAGGGATTTCTTTCCGGCCGGCATATCTTGAAGAATTCCTGCTCTGATCTTGGGGGGCCCAGTTTCTCGGAACCGCACGTGGAGGAGGTAAGATAAAGAACAAAACTCCTAGAGAATTTTAATTAGCAGCTGCGGGAAGGAGTTTCCCCAGGACTAGGGAATATGGTGAGGCTGGGAAGGGAAGCTTGGACTTGGACCCAAAAGTCAGTGTTTTCCCAGTCTGTTGGCAAAGGGATTTTTGCCGGAGTGGGCAGTGGAACTGCCCGGAAAGTTTAAGTTAGGGCAGGCAGGAGGATTTCGGGTTTCTTGTTGGCCAGGTGTGGTCAGAGAGGGGAGGACGCCCCCGCTTGAAACTCTGTGTTTCTGCCTGAACCTGGTAGTGTTTGGATTGGATATAAAGTCTGCGGTGTGTGTGTGGCTGTGAGTTCTAGGTTAGATCTGTCGTTTTCCTCGTGTGTTTGTTAACATGGGATGTACACAAGCTAAAGAAGAAATTCCAGAGGGAACCCCTCTCGCTTTGGTTTTATGGTATTGGGATGATTTAACTGGCCCTGAGACATCTTTAAAAAGGCGGGAGGTAGTTAGACTCTCTATGGATGTTTGGCCCTATACCGGGAAAATTAGAGGAATAGCCTGGCAGAAATTTGGCTCTTTTGAGGCAAATACAGTGTTTCATCTTATGACAATCCTTCATAAGGAGGAAATGTGGTCAGAATTGCATTATGCAGAGTTATTCTACCTTTTCTTAACCCATCCGAAATTGAGAAAGGTATATAAAAAGGACAAAGTTAAAATAAAAGCAGAACACACAGAAATGGTATTAGAGGAGAAAAAGAAAAATCGTGCTAAGCATGATCCTGAGGAGGAAACTAATCTTGAAAGCCCTGGAGATGAAAATCTGGACCTTTTAATTCCCCCAAATATGAGAATAGGAAGCGCACCCCCCCTTTGGCTCAGGCTGCGGGCGCAGCAGGCGTAAGTCCATCAGGAGCGGGGGTAGCCCCTGGGGCGGGTCCTGCCAGCTCGGCAGGGACAGCTGGATCTGCAACGGCGGGACAGGCTGGGACTGCTCCGGGTGGAGCGGGGGTCCTGGGAACTACTGTTGGTGCTCCGGGACCCGGGGGGCCGGGGCCGGCTGTTCCAACCGGCACGGGAGCGGCAGGAGCCGGGGCAGCCTCTGCCCCGGCTGTGCCGGGAGTTCTAGCACCGGCCAGACCGGCGGTAGCCCCTCCCAGAGCTGCGGAGCCAACCCTTGTCGAGGCCGCAAGGCAGGTCCTGTCTGAAGCTGCGAGCTCCCTGGGTGTCGGTGATCGGGGAGCGATGGTCCCTCCCGAGGCTGTGGGGCTGATCCCGTCTTTAGCTACGAGCTCTACCAGTGTCGGGGTGGGGGCGATAGCTCCCCCCCGGACTGCGGGGCCGTTCCTGGCTGGGGCTACAGGCCCTCTTGGTTACGGGGGGGCGGTAGCGCCTCCCTGGGCTGTGGGGCCAGTCCTGGCTGGAGCCGCGGGCTCTGCCGGTAGCGGTGGGGGGGCGGCGGTCGTCGCCGGGGCCGCTACAGGCAGCGCGGGCTCGGTTGCTGTGGGAACAGAAGGCTCAGACCTCAAGGCTGCGGGAGGAGGAGCGGGGGCGGTGTCTGCAGCCGGGGTCCCTGCCCCGGCTGACACGGGACCCTCCAGCTCTGCCATGAGGGGCGGGGACGAACCCACCCCCATCCCTTCGGCACCACCCGGGAACCAGGGTTTAGAATTACAGCATCGGAAGAGGAGCAGATTAAAGTTTACTGATACAGGCACAGAAGTTCCTAATGATATGTTCTTAATTAAATTCTGTAAAGGGGGGAGAATAAAAGTTATCACCCCTAACACTAAATATATCGAGGCAGCTACCTTTTTCATACAGGAGAACCACGGAGAGATCCCCGCAGAGGTTGAGAATGCTGTGACCCCTTTAATGTGGACTAACAAATATCCTGGGAAGTCCAAGCGAGCAGAACCCGTAAGCATCAGGCTCAAGCCAGAAACAACACCGACTCTACTTTACCTTTCCAAGTCCTACTGACTTCCCTCACTGCCGTCAAATTTACTGACAAAGGACCCTAGTTTCATTACTCCAGAGTGAAGAAAGCTTCAATTCCTGGAACTATCAGCAAATTGGAACCCAACTCAGAAGAAGAGGATGTGGCATAAACTGTTTCTGCTGTGCATGTTATCTGTACAGTCGGTAACTATGAATTAGGTTTGGAGCCTAATTTACTTTTGGCTTTAGTAAAATGCACCTGATATTCTTTGTGAAAGTAAGTGCTGAATTTGCACTATGAATTTGGCTGCAATTCGGAACCAAACCAAAATTCTACATCAGGTGTCTCTGGACAATGTCTCACTGGGTTTGGGAGATACTCTCCACAAACTTACTTCATGGTTACCGAACTGGACCTGGATTAAACAACTGTTTCTATTGGTAATGTACATAGTTAGTGTTTGTGTAATAGCTTATTGCATGAACCAATGTTGTAGATGTTGGTCATCTTATTGGAAAGTGATTAGAAGTAAGTAGTAGAGATTGGACAAAATTTTTGAATTTTGTCCAGTCTCTAAAGGGGGGACTGATACCTTGGAGTTTTGATGTTTTAATTTTTTTTTATTTTTGCAGACCTTAGAAGTAGTTATGTAGTAAATGTAGATTTTAGAGTAGCAGTATATTATCCCTTTACCCTTAACACACCAGCTCAAACCCCTGTTACCCATTCCCATATCAATTCCCTAAATTCCATAACCTGTTTAGTCTCTTTTTCAAGGTAGTATGGTAGAAGAACACCCTAACCCTACGGAACAAGATATAGCCATAGACCCAACAACCTTCAGGCCTAGAATTCTGGAAGGCCTCCAAGGACATTACGTGCTCTGAGGAAGATGAAGATGAAGAAGAGGGGGTCCCAAAACGCCCCCAGACACAATTCCCAAGAGGCGTGGCGGGGGCAGAATCTGGGTGGTAACAGGACGGGGATTGGGCAAAAATCATTATAAAAACTGTGGACATCTGTATTTCGAGCGCGCGCTGGGGTATTCCAAAAAGCCTGGGGGCTCATTAAAACTTTTGTATCCTTATCTTATCTCCTACCTAATTTGGCTTGGAGTCTTTTTTCCCCACAGTCATTTAGGCAACACAGTGGAAGGATTTAGGAGAATTTGTTTCCGAAAGCCGAGAACACTTAACATTTCAGTACAAACTGCATCAGGCGTAGGAAAGACACACACCCTGTTCTTCTCAGGGCTTATATTGTCCCCAGCACCACCGCTGTTGGGACCTTCAAACATGTCTGCAAAAACCTATCTTTTCTCATACCAGGGAGAGCTCCTCTGGAATGCAGGAGGACAAAACATCTAAAACTGTCTCTGGAAAAGATGCCTCTTTCCAGGCAGGAAAGCTTTCTTAAGCGACATAAACCCTCATCTCCTCGTAATAAATCTTCCAGAAGGGTCTTCTACGCTTGCAACCACTGCTCCACCTCTTCTCCCCTGCCTATCCCTCCTGAAGAGCCTATGACAGTCCAACAGGGCACTTCAGTCACAGGTCACATCTCACCAGGTTTCACTTATGCCAGTGATGTCAAATCTCTGGTGGAAATGACACGGTTTTGGGATACCAGGACCCTTTATTACAGCCATGCAGCTACTTTATACAGTTTTAGGTGACACATGTACAACCACTATTGGTTTGTTAGTAACATAAATAACCCACAATTAGACATACATCCACGCATGTCTTAAAGCAATGAATCAGCATTCTTGACAGGAAATCCATTCTGTGTCACAGTCCTCTCTGTCCGTGGCTGACACTCTGCCCGGTGTAGACATCCCATCTTCGATGTCTCAGCTTACAGAGACCCCAGAACCAGTTGGGCTCCCCCACACTCTGGGACTGGCCAAAGCTTTGAGCTCCTCATGTTTGTTCCTCATACTGTGTGCATTGGTGTAGAAACATTTCAGGTGTGGTACATTGCAGCCAATACCTCTTGAAGCAGATTGAAGGATCCCATTAGTGCTCATTTCTGCACGTTTTGCCACACCATCCCATCGCTCATCACTGGCAAGCCTGGTTTTGTCCCTTTCCCCCTTCCAAGCTAGTTTAAAGCTCTATCAACAAGCCCCACTGGCTCCTGTGCTAGAACTCTTTTTCCCTTCTGAGATAGGTATTTCCTGTTAGGTGGCAGTAGACCAGGTGTTGAGTAGATCATCCCATGGTCAAGAAACCCAAAATTTTTCTTATTACACCAACCTCAGAGAGCCACTCATTGACCTGATGGATCTGACTTTCCCTATCAACATTATTCCTTGTTACCAGAAGGATTGAGGAAATCACTACCTGTGCTCCTGATCTCTCTACCAATCATCCCAGGGCCCTGAGGTCTCTTTTAATTGTGCTTGGACTTCTCTTTGTTATTTTGTTGCTGCCAGCTTCCTCTTTAACAGACCCTTCACTAACAATCCTTTAACTAATTATCCTATAGGGTTCTGAGTCCACCTTCTTCTCCACTACAATGGAGGTTCAAGACCCAAGAGTCTTGAGACTGTAGTGTCTCTGAATATAATAAGCTGGATGTGTGGTTCATAAAGACAACTCCTCTTGCCTTCCCCCATATTTTTAGACAGGGAGGCATCCTCATCCCTAGCAGAAGCATCCTCAAGCTGTCACTGCTGGAGGAGCTTCTCCTGCAGCAGTGATATAACAAAAGCCAGGGGTATGGGAGTGCTGTACCTGAGTGAGCAGCAAAGGACTCAAAGACATTTTAAGAGACTAAATACTTACTTTACTGCTTAAGATGACAAGCTTTATGATTAACTACATGTTAAATAAAAATTACTTGGTTGATAAAAATTTCTAGTATTTTAAATTATATTACATCAATTTTAATGGCTATTTCTTAAACAGCAAAAGCAAGAAAGCTTTTATTTGATTGTGGTGAATTATCCATTTCATTAACTATTTCTGCTGTTTCCCAGTCCTCCCACTTCTGTCACAGAAAAGAGAGAATTAAATATTTTTTTAAAAAATGAGGAAAGCAACACTATTACTTTTAAATAACATTATCTCTCATTTTCAACTTTCTCTCAACTGACCAGTTTTTCTCTGGGTACCCAGCCACCTAAGATGGAAGAAAGGAACAGAGAGCAGAATAAAACCTCCATAATCCAAGGGAAAATGGTCAGTGACCTACTACACCACCTAAATACACAAGTCTATGGGATCCACCCAAGGGTACTGAGGGAGCTGGCAGAAGCGCTCACTGAGACACCTTTAATCACTTATCAGCAGTCCTGCCTTACCAGGAAGGTTCCAGTTGACTGTAGGTGAGCAAATGTGGTGCCCATCTACAAGAAGGGCCAGAAGGAGGATCTGGGGAACTACAGGCCTGTCAGTCTGACCTTGGTGCCAGGGAAGGTTATGGAGCAGATCATCTTGAGTGCCATCATGCGTCAGGTGCAGGACAACTAGGGGATCAGGCCCAGACAGCATGAGGTTATGAAAGACAGGTCCTGCTTGACTAACCTAATCTCCTTCTACAGCAAGGTGACCTGCTCAGTGGATGAGGGAAAGACTGCGGATATTATCTACTTGGACATTAGTAAAGTCTTTGTCACCACTTCCCATAGCATTCTCCTGGAGAAACTGGCTACTCATGGCTTGGATGGGTGTACTCTTTGCTGGGTAAAAATCTGGCTGGATGGCCAGACCCAGAGAGTGGTAGTGAATGGAGGTAAATCCACTTGGCAGCTTGTCATCAGTGGTATTCCTCAGGGCTCAGTATTGGGGCCAGTTCTATTTAATATCTTTATAAATGATCTGGATGAAGGGATCACATGCACCCTCAGTATGTTTATAGATGACACCAAGTTGGGTGGGAGTGTTGATCTACTTGAGGGCAGGAAGGCTCTACAGAGGGATCTGGACAGCCTGGATCAATGGGCCGAGGCCAATTGTATGATGTTTGATAAGGCGAGATGCCAGATCCTGCACTCGGGGCACAACAACCCCATGCAAGGCTACAGGCTTGGAGAAGAGTGGTTGGAAAGCTGCCTGGCAGAAAAGGACATGGGGGTGTTGATCAACAGCCACCTGAATATGAGCCAGCAGTGTGCTCAGGTGACCAAGGTCAATAGCATTCTGGCTTGTATCAGAAATAGTGTAGCCAGCAGGACTAAGGCAGTGATCGTCCCCTGTACTTGGCACTGGTGAGGTCACACCTCAAGTACTGTGTTCAGTTTTGCACCCCCCACAACAAGAAAGACATTGAGGTACTGGAGCAGGTCCAAATGAGAGCAACAATGCTTGTCAAGGGTCTAGAGAACAAGTCTTATGAGGAGCAACTGAGGGAGCAGATGTTGTTTAGCCTGGAGAAATGGAGGCTGAGGGGAGACCTTCTCTAACACCCCAGTCCTGAAGCCTCAAGCTTTACTGGGAGTATTACTTTAAGATTCCAAGAGTTCCCTATGAACTTTTGCAGAGTGTTTGGTTCTAAATACCTTGAAGTCACATAAGGAGAAAAAGCCATAGACTTTTTCCCAAGAAATTTCTTTTAATTTAGTGAGAAATTAGGCATTTCGGCAAAAGGTTCACAGTGGTAACATACAACCAAGGAGAAGAGTCTACAAAGCACCCATCAAACACCAACTCACAACTAAGTAAAATACAACCCATAGGTTTTATGTTACCCCAAAGAGATTAAGGGAAGACTAAAGAAAGAAAGGAAGAGATAAAGAGAAGAAACAGGAGTAAAGGGAGAGAAGGAGTAAAGAAAGAGATAAGAGAAAAATAATTACCACCAGAGTCCTTTACATAGTGACAACTGGGGAAGGAAGAGGAAAAAGAGCTCTGTGCTCCTCTATTTATATGCTTTGGTTACTGTGGCCACCCCTCCCAGGTGTGATGTCCAGCTCAACTGACAACTCTGTGCCCTCCAGACCAGAGTGAGGTATGGTACAGCCAATCAGAGTCTCCAGGGGGTGTGGTGTGACCAGGCTACCAGGTAGGCCTTTTGATTGACAGTTGCCCCATGCAGCTTCTGCTGCAGGTCATGTGCCTTCTCTGGCAGACCTAACCATGTGGACACTGACCCAGTGAAGTGCTGAGACCTGAACAACAGACCCTGAGCCAGAGTTGACCTCTAGATGAACCTTCCAACTTAATGTTATATTTAGTCGTGTATCTGCTTATTAGCCAAAATTCTGTATAATCCTTAGTAAAATATGTAATATGATAAGACAACACCTGTGTAAACATGTATGCTTGTTAGTAAGATATATTGGTATTCGCTTATTACTGAAGATTTGTAGCTGTTCATGTAGTGAGTTGACCCTGGCCGGATTCCAAATACCCACTAAAAGTCGATCTCTCACTCTCCCTCTGCAATTAGACAGAGGAGAGGAAAAAAAAAAAAAACAACTGAGGAATTCATGAATAGATATAAGGACTGGGAGAAGTCACTTACTGATCACGGGCAAAAGAGACTCAAAGTGGGGATAGAGCTTAAATTTATTACTAACAGGATAAGACTTAAATTTATTACCAACAGGATAAGACTTAGAGTGAGAAATAAAACAGTCTTAAAACACCTTCCCCCCCACCCCTCCTTCCTTCTGCTGTTCTCCCTCCTCCCCTCCAGCAGTGCAGGGGAACGGGGAAGGGGGGTTGTAGTCAGTTGTTGTTTCCCATGGGGTGCACTCAAGTCTCTGCACCCTGATGGTCCTCCATGGTCTGCAAGGAGACAACTTGCTTCACCATGGTCTTCACCACGAGCTACAGGGGGGCCACATCTCTGAGTCCTTCCCCTGCTTCTGTGGGGTCCCTCCCATGGGAGATAGTCCTTGATGGACATCTCCAACATGAGTCCATCCCTTGGGCAGCAGTTCTTCCCAATCTACTGTCCTGTGGGTCACTTCTCCATGGGGGTGCAGTCCTTCATGAATGAACTGTACCAACATGGGTCCCCCACCCAAGGCACAAGTCCTACCTGGAAAAACCTTGCTCCAGGGTGAGTTTCCCTCTCCACTGGCCACAGGTCTCCTGCAGGACTCTACTCCATCCTTCAGCCTCCCAAGGGGTCACAGCCTCCTTCAGGCATCCACTTGTTCCAGCATGGGCTCCTCCATAGGCTGCAGAGGGGGGGTCTCTGCACCCTGATGGTCCTTCACAGGCCTCAGGAGTCTCAGCTCTAAGTCCTTCCCCTGCGCCTGGGGAGGGTCCTCCCCTACTGCTGCACCGACCTTGATGTCTGCATTGTTATCCCATGTTCTCCTCCACTCTTCCTGGGCTGGAATTTCTTCTGCACAACAATCTCTTCTGTTCTTAAATATGTTGTCACAGAGGTGTTACATTTACTTCTAATTGGCTCAGTTTTGGCCAGCAGCAGGAAGTCTGTCCTGGAGCTGGCCATCATTGACTGCATAGAACAGGGATGCTTCTAGTATCTTCTAACAGAAGCCACCCCTATAGCCCCCCCCCACTACCAAAACCCAGCCACATAAACCCATGACAGTTCATTAATGAGGTATGAATGTATCTACCTTTCTGTTTTTAGAGACTAGTCAAGGCCATGGAAGTAAATGGTTGGCCTTGTTCAACAGTAGATGGTCCAAATTGACTCCCTTGATTTTCCTCTGTGCCCTGGACAGGCTTTGGGTGAAAACCAAGGAGAGAAGAATGTCAGATGTTTTCCCCACTAAATACGTGATGTAAACTTGTTTGTTTAACAATATAAAATCTGGACCCTTTCACAGCAAAGACGGAGACCTCACCTACGAGTGGATGCACTGCATAAGATTTCCCAGTTACCAGGAGTGGTCAGGGCTCCCAAGCTGACATGCAGGTCTGGATGATGCACATGGTAATGTATTAAAAGGGGTAACTGGTGATGTATCTTTCTTAATCACTATAGATACTCTTTGTGGTAATGATTAGGTGCATTGCTAAGCTTATCCTTTTATAAATCTCCTCTTCTTCTGTAATTCTTTGCTGTTTTGCACTATAGTAAATTTATACACTTATTCTTAGATGTTGATGTCTGTGTTTCTTGTGCTGACCCTTGTCCCCTGGCAAAGTACTTGGCCCCTTCCCCAACATACACAAGTTGGTTGATTCAACCCAATAGTTAAATAACCCAGTGAGATACGAATCCAGTCTCTCACACCTTCTTGCTCTCTATAACGAAAGGAGGTTGTAGCAAGGTGGGGATTGGGCTGTTTTCCCAAGTAACAAGCACTTGGACAAGAGGAAAGGGCCTCAAGTTGCACCAGGGAGGTTAAGATTGCATATTCAAAAAAGATTCTTCACAGAAAGGGTGGTCAGACATTGGAAAAGGGCTACCCAGGGAAGTGAGTCACCATCCCTGGAGGAATTTACAAGGCATACAGACATGGTACTTAAGTACATGGTTTAGTGGTAGACTTGGAAGTTCTGGGTTAATGGTTGGACTTGATCTTAGAGGTCTTTTTCAACCTAAATGATTCCATGATTTTATGAAAAAGTGAACTTATTTTTTCAGAATAATTTCCTTATTTTTTGTTTATTGGAAAGAAAAGGTAGAAGTATAAAAGAGGTAAGTGGAAAAATACTTATTTTCACTTTAGTGAGTTGTTAGACACCAGATCTGTAATTATTGTTCAGAACCATCTTGTGAGGGTGTGTGTGTGTGGGGGGGGGGTGTGTGGAGGGGGAAGGGATGGGTTGAACCTCATGGAGGTGAGGTGATGTCGTATCCCTCATGGCAGACCCCTGGAGCCCACACGGGGAAGACCCAGAGTAGCTGTCAGTCACAAACAGCCTGGGAAAAATATAACACATCACACCTCCTGGAGCCCCTAACCCAGTCTCAGATTGGCAGGGACAGCAAGAACACTTAAGAACATTGCCCCTCCCCCTGACCTCAGAGTGGCTAGTGGGTCAGAGGCCCTGCGGAGGGGGGTGGGGTGAGGGTGGCCATAGGGACCAGAGTAGATAAAACCAAAGGCATATGTTTGCTACATGTCATGACCCTGCCATCTGGATGTGTGAGAGCTGGTCTTCCACAAGGTTCCAATGGTAGCTATGTAATCTGTCTCTCCCCCTTTCTCCCTCTCTCTTTTTGCTCCCTCTTCTCTTTCTGTCCCAGTTTAAATGAGACAAGGGTCTTTTGCTGAGGGTGAGTTAGGAGAAAAGACACAAACTTCTCTCTCTAAGCAATTATAAATCCAAAATTAAAAGGTTTCAATTGAAGGAGAAGAACAAATTATGGAAAAGGAAAAATAACAGTCCTTTATTAAAAGTATGTGTGTATTAACAGAAACACCAAAAAAAACTAAGTAAAACAACCAAACAACACTCCTATACCGACAAATAACCCCTTCAGAAACAAAACCGATAAATCGGCAAAAGGAAAAACAGTTCAATTTTTGCGCCCCTTGGTGCAATTCCAATCACAGTCAATAGGGGGCGCTTTTAGGTCACTGGAGATGCAGATCTTGTAATGTCCTATAGCAGTCAACAGGTGATGTTGTTGGGTCACTGAAGATACAGAACTTGTAGTGTCCTATAGTAGTCACCAGGTGGCGGTGTTGGATCACTGGAGATGCAGAACTTGTAGTGTCCTGTGCCCACCACCAGATGGCACTGTGGGATCCTCTGACTAGTCAGTCTCCTCTCCACTCAGTCCTTTCTCTCTTTCTCTCCCCCTTGGGAGCTCCTCGCCCAGGGAATGGTGAAAGGGAAAAGCAAAGGAGGGAAAAAAAAAAAAAAAAAGAAAGAAAAACCTCCAGGGGAGGGAAAAAAAAAAAACGCCCCCAGCCACCCCTCCCACCTCCTTCCAACCACAGAGTTGCCCCCCAAGTCCTCCCTCTCGTTGCCCAGGAGACGAGAGAAAGAAAACAAAAGGTGCAGTTCCTTATCTGCCCTGTTCCTAGGAGACTAATCTTTTGACCATTAACCAGGCCAGTTAGCCTTTTGTACTCTTAAGTGCTTATCTTGCTAGCCAGGGGGAAGGGAAAAAATTCTTTACCTGGTTTACAAGAGCTAGCTAAAACCACAACACTTTTTTTGATCCTTTCTTGATGCTTTGAGTGGCTTGGAGCTGGAGGGATTGGATTTTGACTTAAGTGCTATGGAGAGATTGGATTAGTATGTTGGTATTGTGGTGGAACATTTTGTCTTGCTTGTGTAGTGCCCTTTTGAACTTTTGCCAAGTTTCCTTATTTTCTCCCCTAAATTAATAAAAGTACCTCTTGGGAACAAGTCTGTGGTTTATTCTCTTAATGCTATCTCAAGGTATTAAAGAATCCTATATATATGTTTTAAAGTAAAACTACTGACTGAGCCTGTGAGCCCACAGTTGCAGGGCCAGTGTTACATGAGTATGAAATGGAATTTCCTGATGACTACTAAAACAATCTATAAATGAATGATGTTGAATAAATTTATCCTGAAATTTGTTATGAAAAACTCAGTTTTACATGAAAATAAATTTTTTTCTTTTCCAAAGTTGGAGACAAAATAGAGCAGTTTTAAGTAATTGGATCCTGTTTACTTATTGGGATGACACCTAAAGATCAGTGATAAATTATAATAGAAGCATTTAAATCAATTATATCCATTGTATTGCAAAGTTGGATGTAGAATTAAGACATCATCATCAACAATACTAATGTCAAGAGAGTGTGAAACAGTATCAGGCATTAGTTTTGAGTTTCCTTTGAGCAGTTTTGATCACTTCTGAACAAGAGAGACACTAATAGTCTGTTGATATGGGATATATCTTGTGTTTAAGCCAGTGGGTTCTTCTGAGTTTTAGTTCTTCACAGAATCATACTGATGCCTTGGGATTTTTAGAATTTTTAGCTTTTTGTAGATTTTAGTGTAGCTGTGTAGTAGATTTTTAGTATAGTTGTATAGTCTCTCAAACTTTAGAATAGTAGTTAACACTTACCAAACCCTATTCCCCACTTCATATTGAATTTTCTAGATTCTTTAGGCTTGTTTAGAATCATAGAATCAAATGGGTTGGAAAGGACCTCTGAGATCATCAAGTCCAACCCTTGATCTACTACCACCACAGTTACTAGATTATGGCACTAAGTGCCACATCCAGTCTCTTCCTAAATACCTCTAGGGACGGTGAATCCACCACCTCCCTGGGCAGCCCATTCCAATGCCTGATTACCCTCTCTGTAAAGAATTTCTTCCTGATATCCAACCTAAACCTCCCCTGGCAGAGCTTGAGCCCATGCCCTCTTGTCTTAGGCTCCTTTCAAGGCAGGACTATAGTAAATACATCTTGTTTAAGAGCATATGCACCCCAGACCGGAACAAGAAGATATCAGAGTCAAAACAAACTTCAAACCCGGAACCCTGGAGAAGCTCCAGAGACAATATGTGCTGTGAAGAAGACAAAGATGAGGAAGAAAGGGATTGTCTTAGAGCAGCCTGGACCAGTTCATCACTGTGTGGGTGTAAGCCAAACTGTGCATTCTACACCCTCTATGTCATTTCCCAGGAACAGTAGACCATTTGCAGCAGCTGCCCAGAGCACACCTGACCCATCAGGCTATAAACTGGGTGTTAAGAAACCTGTGAGATAGGAGGATGTTCCTGTCCTCACACCAATGACTCAGGTGTCATAACTCCCCTGCGGGGAGTCATTAGCACCTCCACACCCAGTCTGAAGGGTCATGCCTGCTAATGGGCCACCAAGGATTCCAAAAATATCTCACGACTCACAATCACCCATTGTGGAACTCTCCACCCTGGGGGAGGTACTGGGCATTCCCACCCGAACCTGAGTGTATATAATCTTGGGGTCTTGGGACTTCTGGTACCACTTGTCAGATGCAGAGGACCAGAACCTCGACCAGACTGAGACCATCACTCTCACCAACAGGTTTTCCTTTCCTTTTATTTTGGGTTCAGGGGGACCACGTGGGGCTCAACAGGGGGGCCAACAAACACCATTCTGCTTGTCCCCCAGGGTACTGGGTTATACATCTGTTTGTCAGTATAATTGTATTTATTTTATTATTTTTATTAAATTGTAATTCTGACTCATAATCTCTTTTGAGTTGGGTTCATTTCTCCTGCCGGTTTACCTTTAAACCAGCACAGGGGTCTTGGGACTTCCAACTCAGTTCCAGGGAGGTACGCCAGGGGGGCAGATTTGGGGAGGATCTGGGGGCGGATAGTTCTCGGATCAGACCATAAATTGTGGAACCCCTGGACACGGGTGTGAGCGCCTTTTTACTCCTTGCACCAGAAGGCCTTTATTAAAGACCCGTTCTCTATCTTATCTATACCTAACATTGACTGGTGAGTCTTTTTCTCCCAGTTTTCAGGCAACAATAGAATGACTTGGGTTGGAAGGGACCTTAAAGATCACCTAGTTCCAATCCCCCTGCTATGGGCAGGGACACCTCCCACTAGACCAGGTTGCTCAGAGCCCCGTTCAACATGACCTTAAACATTTCCAGGGATAGGGCATCCACAACTTCTCTGGGCAACCTGTGCCAAGGTCTCACCACTCTCACAGTAAGGAATTTCTTCCTGATATCTAATCTAAACCTACTCTCTTTCAGTTTAAACACATATCCCCTTGTCCTGTCATTACATGTTCTTGTAAAAAGTCTCTCCCCATCTTTCTTGAAGGACTACACATTACAGAACTATATTTTGCCTTCTATGGACAAAATTTCTCTAGCAATGTGCCCTTGTGGCCAAGAAGGTCAATGGTATCCTGGGGTGCATTAGGAAGAGCATTACCAGCAGGTTGAGGGAGGTGATCCTGCCCCTCTACTCAGGCCCAGTGAGGTCGCATCTGGAGTACTGTGTCCAGTTCTGGGTTCCTGTATTGGGTTTGCATGGTCAGGTACTGGTAACAGAGGGGCTACAGGGGTGACTTCATTGAGAAGATACTAGAAACTTCCTTCATGTCTGGCAGAGCCAATGCCAGGTGGCTCCAAGACAGATGTGCCACTAGTCAAGGCTGGGCTAATCCTCATGCTGGAACAGGGGAAAGACTCTTCTCCCTGAGCAGCAACAGGAACAACATGTGATGAAATGACTGTAACCCCTACTCCCAGTCTCTCTGCACCACTGTGGGGTAGAAGATAGAGCCAAGGAAGGAGGGAGGGGTGGGGGGAAGGTGGTATTTTAAAGATTTATTTTACTTTTCATTATCCTGCTCTGATTTTGTTGGCAATAAATTCAGTTAATTTCCCCAATTCAAGTATCTTTTGCCCGTGATGGTAGTTGATAAGTGATCTCTCCAGGACTTTATCTCAACCCATGAACCCCTCATTATATTTTCTCTCCCCTGTCCAGTAGCAGAGGTGAGTGATAGAGCTGCTTTTGGGGTGCCTGGCATCCATCTCCTCAGTACGAGAGAGACGTGGAGCTCCGGAGGGAAGATTTCAGTCTACTCAGAAGACTGGTTCAGAGGGTACCTTGGGAAACAACCCTTGAAAACAAAGGGGTCCAGGAGGGATGGACATGCTTCAAGAAGGAAGTCTTGAACGCACAGGAGCAGGCTGTCCCAGTGAGCCTAAAGGTGAGCCAGTCTGGCTGAACTGGGAGATTTTGAATGAAATTAGGGTAAAAACGAGAGCTTACTGACTAAGGAAAAAAGGGCTGGCTACTAAGGAAGAGTTTAGGAATATAGTTAGGTAATGTAGAAAGAAAATTAGAGAGACAAAGGCCAAATTTGAAGTCAATCTAGCCACTTCTGTTAGGGATAACAAGAAGTGCTTCTACAAATACATTAATAGCAAAAGGAGGGGTAAGAAAAACTTCCATTTTTTGTTGGACATGGGGGAGTAATATAGTCACCAAAGATGAGGAAAATGTAGGAGACCCAACAGGTGTTTAACCTAAGAAGCTAGAAGCAGATGCCAAGGGAGAGGCCTCAGAGATAACATTGGAATACATCAAACAGCCTTGGACACTCAGTGGGAGTGAAAGAAGCAGTTGCTAATTTCTGTGGAAGGATACCATGCAGTGAATACCTGTTACCAAAGTGAAGACTGAGATAAAAAGACTCCTTATGCTATCTTTATCCATGGACTATATATTGATTAGTAATTAGTAATAATAGAACAAGTTAGTATGTAAAAAGTTTAAAAAGTGTGGATAAGTTTGAAAAAGGTGTGTAATAGTTTGTTAAGTAGTTCCATGCATGTTGCCTATCCTGTAGCCTGTAATATTCTTGTGCTAAGTATGATAAATAAGCTTTAATGTAAACATTGCAGCCCATTCCCACTCCTTCCCTGAGATGAAGAGAACCAAAGAATAAAACCTTGCTTTTAGTGATAAAGTTAGTTTGTTTTATTAATAATCGGCACACAAAAGAAAAGGTGACACTGTGTCAGTATAGGTATAGACATCGCAGGAAAAGGCTGAGGTACTTAACACCTTCTTTGCCTCAGTTTTCAACAGTAAGACAGGTTGTCCGCAGGACAACTGGCCTCTGGAGTTGGTAGACAGACAGGAAGCCAAATAGACCCCCTATAATCCAGGAGGAAACAGCAATCTGCTGAGCAACTTGGATCCTCACAAGTCTATGGGATCAGATGGGATCCATCTTAGGGTGATGAGGGAGATGGTGGAAGAGCTCGCCAAGCCACTCTCCATCATTTAACAACAGTCCTGGCTCACTGGGGAGGTCCCAGATGATTGGAAGTTGGTGAATGTCACGCCAGTCCACAAAAAGGGCTGCAAGGAGGACTCGGGAAACTACGGGCCTGTCAACCTGACCTCAGTGCCTGGCAAGGTTATGGAGCAGATCATCCTGTGTGCAATCACACAGCACCTACAGGATGGACAAGGGATCAGACCCAGCCAGCACAGGTTTAGGAAGGGCAGGTCCTGTCTGACCAACCTGATCCACTTTTATGATCAGGTGACCCACCTGGTGGATAAAGGGAAGGCTGTGTATGTGGTCTATCTGGACTTCAGCAAAGCCTTTGACACCATCTCCCATAGCATACTGCTGAAAAAGCTGGCAGCTTGGACAAGTGCACTCTCCGCTGGTGTAGTGGGTTGACCCTTGCAAGATGCCAGGTACCCATTAAAACTGGTCTCTCACTCTCCCTCTGCAACTGGACAGAGGAGAAAAAAAAAACAGTTAAGGATTCATTAATTGAGATAACAGTTGGGAGAGGTCAGATACTTAATACCTTCACAGGCAAAACAGACTCAAAGTGGGGATAGTACTTAAATTTATTACTAACAGAATAAGAGCCAAAAAGTGAGGAATCAAACACACCTTCCCCCCATCCCTCCTTCCTTCCATGTTCTCCCTCCTCCCCCTCAGTGGTGCAGGGGAAGGGGGAATGGGGGTGATGGTCAGTTGTTGTTTCTGCCGCTGTTCAGGGAGAGGAGTCCTTCCCCTGCTCTCGTGGGGTCCCTCCCACGGGAGACAGTCCTTGATGGACCTTTCTGGCGTGAGTCCACCCCTCGGACAAAAGTCCTTTCCAAACTTCTGTCCTTTGGGTCACTCCTCCATGGAGTGCAGTCCTTCACGAATGAACTGTACTGGCGTGGGTCCCCCACAGGGGCCATTAGTCCTATCCAGGAAAAACCTGCTCCAGCATGGGTTTCCCTCTCCACAGGCTGCAGGTCTCTGCAGGGCCCTACTCCATCTTGTGCCTCCCATGGGGTCACATCCTACTTCATGCATTCACCTGCTCCAGCATGGGCTCCTCCATGGGCTGCAAGTGGATCTCTGCACCCTGATGGTCCTCCATGGGCTACAGGGGGCTGCCTACTCCACCACGGTCTTCACCATGGGTTGCAGGGGCTACCGCTCCAGCACCTGGAGCACCTCCTCTCCCTCCTTCTGCACTGACCTTGGTGTCTACTTTGTTGTTCCCATGTTCTCACTCTGCTGTTCCATGGTTAGAATTCTTTCTGCGGAACAACCTTCTTTTCTTAAATATGTTATCACAGAGGCATTACTATTACTCCTAATTGGTTTGGCCTTGGCCAGCAGCAGAAAGTCTGTCCTGGAGCCAACTGGCATTGGCTCTACCACACAGGGGCAGCTTCTAGCAGCTTCTAACAGAAGCCACCCCTGTAGCTCCCCCTGCCCCAAAACCCAGCCACAGAAACCCACTACAGTTGGGTTAAGAACTGGATGGATTGCCGGGCCCAGAGAGTGGTGGTGAATGGTGCTGCATCCAGTTGGCGGCTGGTCACTAGTGGTGTCCCCCAGGGATCAGTGTTGGGTCTGATGGCAGAAAGGCACAAAAAGAGTTAATGACAGCTAAGCTGGTGCACCTTGCTCTGCTGAGCCAGGAGAAGGTAATTGGCTAAAAACTTGTTCTGCCTGCTTTGCTAGAAGAACATTGTGGGAGCACTAGTTAATGTCTTGTTCTGTTCTGTTTACTGGACCAAAGTTTCATTATAGAAAGAATGATAGGGAATAGTATACAATAGACCACAAGGTAATAAATCAGGTAAACTAGATGTTTGAATTAGATATAGGGGTCCAGAGCCAGGGTGTAACCATGTGTCTAAAGTTTATAAAATAGTTTGCTTTTGCACTTTTGAGCCGAGCAAGTTTGTCCAGTGCTAGCTGGTTTGCTCCCAACATTGAATAAACAAATACCTTGCAGCTTAAAGATGCAAAGACTCTGAGCAGTTATTTATTCCAAGGTTTTTCAGCATCAATTTGGCGACCGTGGCAGGACAGTCTTCTCCTCCTGGGTGCAGAATCAGTCAGAGCTTGGGACTCCTGGGCACGCCCCGGGTAAATTTTACTTAGAGGGGGGCCCTTCTTCAGCAGCTTAATGCAGGGGTGGACAAAGATTCACTGCCTATTGGTAAAAGGTATTTGTATCTTACTTGGTTCTTGGTTCTTGCTTGGTCTTGGAGTTCCCAAAAGGTGAAAGATGTTTCCCGCAGGGCGCTATATCACAGGTGAAACTCCTTGAGTTGGTACTTGGGTGATATTTTGGTAAGGTGAGGTTCGATCCATTGTTTTCCATGATTGTATTTATGGTATTGGTTCCCCTAAGTTCATGACCACCCCATGAACTGGGGCTTGGGTGCCATTATTGTGTTAATAGTTTTGTGTGTGATTATTCTCATTTTGTGTTGTCTTGTTTGGTTTCGGAAAAGTTACTGTATACCTGATATACCTTGTTCACCTTGAAACATCCAGGAGCACATAGTTAAAGGTATTATCATGCTAAGAATTACTATATGGGAGGAAGTGTGGAACAATTAACTATAAGCACAATACATTGGATAAGACCTAGAATTAAAATTTTTCCATTTTGCAATTGTTGGTGATATGTACGAACCTTGTGTAACAGATGTAAGGTTTACCTCCCTGACAAATAAGGTTGGGTCAGAACCAGTGTGCATATTGTAGAAAAGAGGGACACTGTAAGCAAGAATGCCCTGAATTAATGGGTGGAAATACAGGGACAGGAGGGGTTGTTGTTGCTTACAGAGTACTGAGTGAGGGGGACTGGCAGGCTTGCTACTAGGGGAACTGCTGGTAAAAATTAAGCTAGGGGAAGAAAAAGAAGAATTAGACTTTCTAATTGATACTGGGGCTATATTTTCTGTTTTGAATCAAGAATTGATACCTAAAAGTGGTAAGTTTGTTCAAGTCATGGATGCAACTGGCCAATCAGAAAAAGCCTTCTTTTTGAAATTCCAAAAGTTCAAAATTGTAAAACAAATGGGAATATATCAGTTTTTATATTTACCAAATTCACCCAAACCCCTATTGGGCAGAGACTTACTAGAAAATTTGGGAGCAATAATAGAATTTAAACAAGGTAAAATCAACTTTTGGATCAATCAACTTTTTTTTTTGGATGTCAATCAACTTTTTGATCAGGTATACCCTGGAGTCTGAGCTACTGAAATACCAGGAAGGTAGAAATGGGCAACTCCCATTCAAATAGAATTACAGCCAGGAGCAAAAACAGTAATTAGGAAACAATATCCACTGAGGTTAGAAGATAGAAAAGGAAGTGAATCAATAATAGATAACTTCTTGAAGTTAGGGTTTTTGGTAGAGTGTGAATCAGATTTCAACACCCCAATTCTACCAGTCAAAAAGCCAAATGGAACTTTTAGATTGGTCCAGGATTTAAGAGCAGTGAATGAAATAGCTAAAAACATACATCCAGTTGTTGCAAACCCATATACCCTCTTAAAATTAAAAGAAAATCTAATTTGGTTCACAGTACTAGATTTAAAAGATACCTTCTTCTGCCTCCCCTTAGCACAGGAAAGTCAAAAGATATTTGCCTTCGAGTGGGAAAGTCCCACCACTGGAAGGAAAACTCAGCTCACTTGGACAGTGTTACCTCAAGGGTTCAAAAATAGTCCCACAATTTTTGGGAGCCAATTAGCTAAAGAACTGGAACAATGGTAGTCACCACTGGGAGAGGGTATACTTTTACAATATGTGGATGATCTATTGATTGTTACTGAAAAACAAGAAGAATGCATCCAATGGACAGTAAGCCTCTTAAACTTTTTGGGCTTGAATGGGTATTGAGTCTCTCAAGAGAAAGCACAGCTGGTGCAGAAACAAGTGGTGTACTTGGGATATGAAGTATCGGGGGACAACGCTGTCTGGGGGAACAGCAAGAAAGGAAACCATCTGCAGACACCCAAACCACAAACAGTGAGAGATCTTCGAGTCCTTCTAGGAATGACAGGTTGCCGTGGTTTTGCCCTGGCTCAATTTGCTTTTACACCTCCCACACAATTACTAATTAGTTGAGAGAAGGTTTATGCAGACAAAAGAAATTGGATTTGGGGAAAATAGTATGAATATTTATTATTAACAAGCTAAAACTAAAGAACTATATCTACAACAATTCTACTTAAGTAAAAGGTGCTATGTATTTACAGAAAAATACTTCTTCCTCCCCTTTTATATTAGTTTAAGGAGGAGAAGTAGTTTTTTTCCATTCTGAGTTCCAGTTCTCTCTCTTTCTCCAGTAACTCTGCAGCGCCTTCGTCGCAGCTGGAACTCTTTCTTCTTCTCTGTGTCAGCTTCCAGGGTTGGGCCTACCCCCCTCCTGGATTAAGACCAGAGGCTAGGGGGTTACCCAGGTTCTGAAGGGTCTTCTTCCATAGGTTTGCAAGGGGACACTTGCTTACTATGGATCTTCTTCCACAGAGTTACAGGAGATAATGGCTTAAGAGTCCACCCCTGTTTCCCTATGGAGGTCCCTCTCCACGGGAGAACAGTTTTCTCCGGCATGAGTTTAGTATGGATCCCACACACGGATCCTAACATCCTTACCCGAACCATTTCTGCTCCAACGTAAGGTTTTCTCTCTCTCTCAAAGTCACAAATCTTCAGTAGCAGCATGGATTTCTCACTGAGATCCCAAGCTTATCCGAGCCGTCCTCGCTCCGGCATAAGCATTGTCCCCTTCAAGGATCACAAAGTCTTCAACAGGACTCTGCCTCACCCAAGCTGTTTCTGCTCCAGCATAAGGCTTTCTCTCTCTGTTAAAGTTACAAATTTCTGGTACATCCACAAGCTCCTCTGTGAGCCGCATGGGGAGTCTCTTCACCCCAACAAACTTTTACAAGTAGCAGGGATTTTATTTTTCAGTCTTTTCCCTGCTAAAGGGAGAAAGCGAAAGGGGGAAGAAGCAGACCCCCCTTTGCATTTTCTTTCTCCTCCAGCTGCCAGCTTTGACCTTGGAAGTCCCTTATCTCTTCGCTGGAATTTTTCTGCAGTGGTTTCTATCCAAGCAGTTCATCTTTTAAACTTTTTTTTCTTCACTCTCTTACAGAAGAGAAGGGGGGCTTCAGTACTACACCTGCCCCCCCCGGCCCAAGCCGGGGGAGAAGGGGGCCTTGACCCTCCTTGGGCCCACTACTCTTCTACATGGTTGCTACCCCTAATTTCAACTGCGACACAACCCTTCTCTTCCATTTTCTTTAATATGCAATTAGCAAAGGCGTCACTGAACTTTTTGATTGGCTTTTTTGTCCAAAAATCACCTGGACAAAACCATCCTCAGCCCCAGGGATGGGTTGGTGGGCAAAACCACGACACAGGTTAGTGTCACTTCAGGATATATCAGTATGGACTAATTGCAAAGCCTTTGTATGACCTGCTGAAAATAACTAAAGGTAACATAATCTGGACCCCTGAAGTAAGTGGAGCGTTCAAATGGTTGAAGCAAGAACTCATGAGGGCTCTGGCATCGGGGTTGGTTGACATGACAAAGCCCTTTTGGTTGTTCTCACATGAACGACAAGGAATGGCTCTAGGGGTCCTGGTCCAACAACTAGGGCCATATAAAAGAGCAGTTGCCTACTTCTCCAAACAATTGGATGAAGTAAGTAATGGATGGCCCACCTGCCTAAGGACAGTAGCAACAGTGATCATATAGAAGAAGCCAGGAAATTTACAATGGGACAGAAAATTACTGTATTAGTGTCCCACACAGTATCTACAGTGCTGAAACAGAAGGGGAACCTTGGTTGTCACCCTTCGGATTCTTGAAATATCAGGCTATCCTGGTTGAATCACATGATATAAACATTCAAGTGACTAACATTGTCAACCCAACTTCATTCCTAGAAGGAAAAACCACAGTTGAACCCATTGTATACGACTGCCTGGAGACCATGGAAGCAGCGTGTTCCAGTCACCTGGACCTCAAAGAAGAACCACTCCTGGACACAGAAGACTGGTTTACCGATGGCAGAAGTTTCATAAAACAAGATGTGAGGATGGTTGGATACGCTGTAACCACCACCACTGAGGTAATTGAGTCAAATCCTTTGCCCACAGGAACCTCAGCCCAGAAAGCAGAACTGATAGCTCTCATTCGAGCTTTAGAACTGGCAGAAGGAGAACAAGTTAACATCTGGACTGACTCCAAATATGCTTCTGGCATAGTTCATGCCCATGGAGCAATTTGGAAAGAAAGAGGACTTTCAACTGCTCAAGGAAAAGTTGTTAAATATGCTGAAGAAATCCTATGATTACTAGAAGTTGTACAACTCCCCTCTCAGGTGGGAATTATGCACTGCCGAGGGCACCTGAAAGATAACACTGTCCCAGAGGTAGGTAACAGAAAAGCTGACAGTGAAGCTAGGTGAGCTGCTGAAAAGATTAAAGAAGTACAAGTAGCAGCCCTCTGAGCAGTTCTTTTATTCCAAGGTTTTTCGGCATCAGGTCCGGTTCTGTTTAATATCTTTATTGATGATCTGGATAAGGGGATCAAGCTTACCATTAGCAGATTTGCAGATGACACCAAGTTGGGGGGGGTGTGTTAATCTACTGGAAGGCAGGAGGGCTCTGCAGAGGGACCTGGACAAGCTGGAGAGTTGGGCTGATTCCATGGGGATGAGGTTCAACAAGGCCAAGTGCCGGGTCCTGCACTTTGACCACAACAACCCCATGCAGCGCTACAGGCTGGGCACAGAGTGGCTCGAGAGCAGCCAGGCAGAAAGGGACCTAGGAGTTTGGATTGACAGGAAGCTGAACATGAGCCAGCAGTGTGCCCAGGTAGCCAAGAAGGCCAATGGCATCCTGTCCTGTATCAGGAACAGTGTGGCCAGCAGGACGAGGGAAATGATTCTTCCCCTGTACTTAGCACTGGTGAGGCCACACCTGGAGTGCTGCATCCAATTCTGGGTCCCTCAGTTCAGGAAGGATATTGAGATACTGGAGCAGGTCCAGAGAAGAGTAACAAGGTTGGTGAAGGGACTGGAACACAAGTCCTATGAGGAGAGGTTGAGGGAGCTGGGGTTGTTTAGCCTGGAGAAGAGGAGGCTCAGGGAAGACCTCATCACTCTCTACAACTACCTGAAAGGAGGTTGTAGCCAGGTGGGCATTGGTCTCTTCTACCAGGCAACCTGCAGTAGGACAAGAAGGCATGGTCCTAAACTGTGCCAGGGGAGGTTTAGTTTGGATATCAGGAAGAAATTTTTTACAGAGAGAGTAGTCAGGCA
Organism: Myiozetetes cayanensis; assembly: GCF_022539395.1. Lineage (NCBI taxonomy): Eukaryota > Metazoa > Chordata > Aves > Passeriformes > Tyrannidae > Myiozetetes > Myiozetetes cayanensis. The sequence continues at coordinate 17,269 of NW_026087414.1, read as the reverse complement.
TTGGAATGGGCTGCCCAGGGAGGTGATGGATTCACTGTCCCTGGAGGTATTTAAGAAGAGACTGGATGTGGCACTGAATGCCATGATCTAGTAATCACAGTGGGGTTGGATCAAGGGTTGGACTTGATGATCTCAGAGGTCTTTTCCAACCCAGTTGATTCTACGATTCTATGATTCTTGGACGAAGTGCAGCAAAGGGCAGTAAAGATGATTTAAGGTCTGGGGCATCTCTCTTAGAAGGAAAGGTTGAGATCATAGAATCATAGAATCATAGAATAGATTGGGTTGGAAAAGACCTCCAAGATCATCGAGTCCAACCCCTGATCCAACTCCAATTACTATATCATGGCACTAAGGGCCACGTCCAATCTCTGTTTAAAAACCTCCAGGGATGGTGAATCCACCACCTCTCTGGGCAGGCCTTTCCAATGCCTGATTACCCTCTCTGGAAAGAATTTCTTCCTAACATCTAACCTAAACCTCCCCTGGTAGAGCTTGAGCCCATGTCCCCTTGTCCTATTGTTGGTTGCCTGGGAGAAGAGACCAACCCCCACCTGGCTATAACCTCCCTTCAGGTAGTTGAAGAGAGCGATGAGGTTACCTCTAAGCCTTCTCTTCTCCAGACTAAACAACCCCAGTTCCCTCAGCCTCTCCTCATAGGACTTGTGCTCAAGTCCCTTCACCAGCCTCGTTACTCTTCTCTGGACCCACTCCAGCACCTCAATATCTTTCCTGAACTGAGGGGCCCAGAACTGAACACAATACTCAAGGTGTGGCCTCACCAACGCAGAGTACAGGGGAAGGATCACTTCCCTGCTCCTACTGGCCACACTGTTCTTGATGCAGGTCAGGATGCCATTGACCTTCTTGGCCACCTGGGCACACTGCTGGCTCATGTTCAGCCTCCTGTCGATCAGCACCCCCAGGTCCTTTCTGCCTGGTTGCTCTCCAGCCACTCTGTCCCCAGCCTGTAGCGCTGCATGGGGTTGTTGCGGCCAAAGTGTAGGACCTGGCACTTGGTCTTGTTGAACTTCATTCCATTGGAGTAAGCCCATCTCTCCAGTCTATCCAGATCCATCTGCAGAGCCCTCCTGCCTTCCGGTAGGTCGACACTCCCTCCCAACTTGGTGTCATCTGCAAATTTGCTGATGATGGTCTCAATCCCCTCATCTAAATCATCGATAAAGATTTTAAAAAGGACTGGGCCCAGCACTGACTCCTGGGGAACACCACTGGTGACCGGCCGCCAGCTGGATGCAGTCCCATTCACCAGGACTCTCTGGGCCCTGCCCTCCAGCCAGTTCCTGACCCAGCACAGAGTGCCCCTGTCCAAACCATGGGTTGCCAGCTTTTCCAGGAGTATATTATGGGAGACAGTATCAAAGGTTTTGCTGAAGTCCAGATAGACCACATCCACAGTCTTTCCCTCATCCACCAGGTGGGTCACCTGATCGTAAAAGGAGATCAGGTTGGTCAAACAGGATCTGCCCCTCCTAAACCCATGTTGGCTGGGTCTGATCCCTTGTCCATCCTGTAGCTGCTGTGTGATTTCACACAGGATGATCTGCTCCATAACTCTACCAGGCACCGAGGTCAGGCTAACAGGCCTGTAGTTACCAGGGTCAGCCTTGCAGCCTTTTTTATGGTTTGGGGTGATATTTGCCATCTTTGAATCATATGGAACCTCCCCAGTGAGACTGTTGGAAGATAATGGAGAGTGGCTTGGCAAGCTCTTCTGCCAGCTCCCTCATTACCCTAGGATGGATCCCGTCTGGTCCCATAGACTTGTGAGGATCCAGATGACTCAGTAAGTCACTAACTATTTCCTCCTGGAATACAAGGGGGCTATTTGGCTTCCTATCTCTGTCTACCAGCTCCAGAGGCCAGTTGCCTTGAGGGCCATCTGTCTTACTGGTAAAAACTGAGGCAAAGTAGGTGTTAAGTACCTCAGCCTTCTCTTCAACTCTATTAACTATGTTTCCCTCCAAGTCCATCAAAGAATGGAGGTTTTCTTTGCCCCTCCTTTTGTTATTAATGTATTTATAGAAGGACTTTTTGTTATCCCTAACAGAAGTGGCCAATTTAACTTCAAATTGCACTTTTGTATCCCTGATTTTCTTTCTGCATGATCTAACTGTCTTCCTAAATTCTTCGTAAGTAGCCAGCCCTTTCTTCCATAGTCGGTAAACTCTCTTTTTATCCCTGATTTCCTTCACAATCTCCCTGTTTAACCAGGCTGGTTGTCTTCCCCGCCGGCTTGCCTTTAGGCATACTGGTACAGCCTGTTCCTGTGCACTCAAAACTTCCTGCTTGAAGCACATCCATCCCTCCTGGACCCCCTTGTTTTCAAGGGTTGTTTCCCAGGGTATGCTCTGGACTAGACTTCTGAATAGGTCAAAATCTGCCCTCCAGATGTCCAGCATAGAGGTTTTATTGTTGGTTCTCCTTGAATCTCTGAGTATTGAAAATTCTATTATTTCATGGTCACAATTCTATTATTTCATGGGGTAATTTCTGTCATAATGAGCTACGCTTGTGATATAATGGGAAAGGGCAAGGAGTTAAGATGTGACCTACTTAGCAGAGCTATAATCAATCCTTAGAAAACACCCAAAACCTGCTTTTGTCTAGGGTGAGGAGTATGCCAGTTTTCCCAGTAAGTAAACATACATGTAGAATTGGCACTTCCTTGGGAAAGGCTGAACATAAATTAAATGGAGAAATCAGCAAAAAGGGTCAAAAAAATGCAAATTAGGAAAAAACATGGGTGCAGGATTTTTTTTCTATGCACTTCTACATTGTGTATATGGTTTGTGTTTTTAAAATATTTTAGTGGGAAAAAAGCTGCACAAGTCAATATACTGGAGAATAATGTTTTAGTTTTTCTTTTTAATGACCTGCATCTTTTAAGACACTAACCTAGTCTTACAAATAAGCACCATTTTAACTTTAGTAGGGTTTTCTTTAGGGTTTCCTTAAAACCAACCATTTATGATTTGAGATGAGCCTTAGGGATTCCTACTGTAAAGGAAGCTGTGGGTTTGGGTTTTATGTCTTATGCCTCTGTTCCCACCCCTCTTTTCCCTATTGACTTAGAGTCAAAAAGCTGATTGTCTCTTGAGGAGGACTGCTGGGGTTTTCTGCTAGGAGAGGGATGTAGGGGAATACTGATAGCACAATAGTCCTTACACTTGTACTTCAAAAGAGTTTAGTAATACTGATTGTAGAAACTGAAACAATTTTTAAAAGGCTGACTGCTATGTATAGAAACTGCTGGATTTGAAATGGAACCCTTAAGGTATGGGTTCTGTAGCAGCATTCACTGTTGGGTGCATGTTTCTGTACATTATGTCTGAAAGTACCTTAAAATATCTACAAGTTATTTTTTTTAACTGCTTGGTGCATGAGTTACCAACCATTACACATTTACCATTTTTAGCTGTGCACATTTTAAGTAGGTTTATATGATCTCATTAAGTCAAAAACCAATTTTATATTGTACAAGCAATCTACAGTTTATTTTAAGGGAATATTACTATAAAGTTGTGAGCTGGTTCGTGAAACTCGCTGGCAGGCACTGCTAGCACAACAGCCTACCTGAACTGCCTCCTCCATGCCTGCCCAGTGGCAGACAATGTGATTTTTCCTGCACTGCACTAGAAGGGTAGAGCAATGTGGCATCACCAAGGGGTTGGTTGTGGGCTGCGTGAGTGGTTGTCATGTCTGTGGTAACTGCTTTCCTGAACCAGTAAAGGAGAAGTAGTTTTGGTCATACGACTTCTTGCTGGCTCTGCCCAGCTGCAGAAGTGAAGGCTGTGCTGCAGTCGGGCAATGTGAAGCAATTAGGGGACTAGGTGGTGTTGGCGGGGAGGCTCTGAGACATACATACACGACCTATGAGATCTAAAATATGTCCGCTTTATTAGGATAGCTCAGGGTTTTTATAGCATCTGTATACAAGGTCTCGTGACAAGAAGCACATAATTGGTTACAGGTCACTGTCCAGATGTAAACATGCATTACAAATACCTTTATAATTGGTTATTAACAGGTAACAAGGTCATTATTTACTTTATGGAACTCCACCTTCTTCTTGGCACCGATTTCCTTTTGTTCTTGAAAAGACACCCACAGCCATCTTGACACCTATAACTTATAGTGCTCATAAAACTATATGAAAGTTTATAAAAGTCTATAAAAGTACCTCACACAATATAAATTGCTCACACATTCATCATATTTCTCCCACAAGGTGGTGGGGGAGGTGTACTCTGGGGCTACTTCTCGTCAATGTCCCTGCAAGGTGGGGAGAAGAAATGAAGGAAAAGGCAGCCTTGAAAATGTCTTCTAATGAAAATACCTTTAAAATGTTTTCTCCCCTCAGATGAGGCCGAGCATGGTACTGTTTGTGTTACGCACACACAAGTCTATCAAGTTCATAACAGACAGAAGCTAGATGTCTTTGTGGACATCTTGAAACAAAATAAAATAAAACTTAACCATGTTAGCATAACTTTCTGAAATTTAGTATGAGTTTGACTTTGCAAAATGTAACCGTCTTGCAAGTAGGGGATCTGCCTAACTGTGGGTTGTTAAGATAAAGGGGAGGTAACAGCTTACATGAATGGGTAAAATAAGGGAATGTAATGCAAGAAGAGACCGGTGAGATAAAACCGGAAAATAAGTGCTTCAACATGTAACAGTAGTAATCAATAACTTTGCAAGGGAAACAGGAGATGGGTGGTGGTATAGTGGCTTGAAATGATAAGACTTTATGTAACAACTGTATAGTAATAAGTATAGGGAATAGGTAACCGAATGTATAATAAGACAGCTACAAACCAGACTTTGTACCGATTCTCAAAGAATGTATGTGATAGATAATATTTGAAACTTGCTTTCTCTAGTGTATAGAAAGCTCTTGAGTTTTGTCACTTGTTGGACATGCTCATGGTGGTTCAACCCCTGCATGACCCCAGACATAATAAAGGTAACTTTTCTACTCAGTACGTACTGTGTAGAGATTCCTTTGAATCAATCTTATTCATGACTCTAATTCTCTCTGTTAAAAAGACTATAGTCACTTGTTCATGGCTTCCTGTCATGGTTTAGCTAGTTTCTTGGAAAACCTTGCAGGAATTTTTTCCCTTCCCCCTGCCCTGTGTGCAGAGCTATTAGGTAAGGACACAAAAGAACTAGCTTGCTGGCTAATGACTGAGAGATTAGTCTCCTAGGAAATGAGGCAGATGAAAGGTTATTGTTTACCTTTTTCTCTCGTCTCCTGGGCAACAGGGGAGGAGGAGTTTGGTGAGCTGGGCTGTTGGCTGGAGCACAGGTCGGAGGGGAAACTTTGTGCTGCTCTCGGCCCTCAACCGCTTGCCAGATGGGAACCTTGCCTGGATTCTTCATTCGGATAGTAGCTGGTTTTTTTCCTTGGGTTCTTTTTTTTTCCCTTCTCCCATTCCTGTTTGTTTTCTTTCCCTGGCAGTGTGTCCTTGTGCATATCAGGGGGAGAGAGAGAACTGTGCAGAGGAGACTGACCAACCGGAGTAAGTAAGAGCTGTTTGGTCCCTTTCCCCCTCTCCCTATCCCCTTTCCCGGTGTGTGGGAAGGGAAGGAGAACTGAGGGGTTTTTTTTTGGTTTTTTCTCCAACACACCCCTGAGGGTGTTGTTCTCCCCCCCCCATGGTGGCAACCAGGGATCCCACAGCGCCACCTGGTGGTGGGCACAGGACATTACAAGTACTGCACCTCCAGTGATCCAACACTGCCACCTGGTGACTACTATAGAACACTACAATTCTGCATCTCCAGTGACCCAACAACGCCCCCTATTGACTGTGTTTGGAATTGCACCAAAGGGCACAAAATTGAACTGTTTACTTTTCCCTTTGCCTGTTTATCAGTTTGTTTTTTTGAAGGAGATTATTTGTGGGTATAGGAGTATTGTTTGGTTGTTTTACTTGGTTTTTTCCATGTTTCTGTTAACACACACATACCTTTTAATAAAGGGCTGTTATTTTTCCTTTTCCATAATTTGTTTTTCCTTCAATTGGAACCTCTTAATTTTGGATTTATAATTGCTTAGAGAGAGGAGTTTGGGTCTTTTCTCATAACTCATCCTCAACAAAAGACCCTTTTCTCATTTAAACTGGGACACTTCCATTATTTCACCTAAAATAAATTTTGTATTTTCTTGATAAATGAGAAAACCATGCTTAAACCAAGAATCCTTTGAGTTGATTTAGTAGAACTAAAGCAGCTCCACTAAATCTTAAAAAAACATTTGCTTCTGTAAACAGTATTCTAGTGTTAAGGAAACTTTTAACTGCATGGACCAAAACCCTTTCACAGTGGGCAGCTCCAGTGAGCGGACAGGTACCCCGTTTGATTCCCTACATACCTCACACTCACAGAGTCAGACCAGATTTCCTTACCGACTCCACCCCAGCTTTCCCTTATCAGTCTCAGACCTCTTGTTCCTTTAAGTGATTAAATCATGGTCCAACAACACAGTGACAACTCAACCTGGGTGCCTCTGGGGTTTTAAACCCTTAAGAGTCTGTGCACACATTCCTCATGCGCTCTTCATGTCCCTCACACGTGCCTTTTGGTCCAATGGTGAGATTGGTCTGGGATCTTCTCGTTGTTTATTTGGGTTCTACAGAATCTCTGGTTGAGCCGACCACCCGGCACTGCAAGTCTACTTTGTTAGGAAAAAGGTCTGTGCTAGTTCCTGGCTCTTTGCCTGGGGCTCCAACCATTTCCTACCATTCAGAGCACAAGCTGCAACTCCTATTGCAGCTGCACACCGAGTTACCTTCACTAGTTGTATTCCTCAACACTAGTGCTCACTGTTGTCATTTCATAAGAAAAAAATATGTAGGTCTAGATTGAAGTTTTAATTACAATTCTTTATATTTGTGTGTAAACTAAGTGTGTATGAAGATATTTTTTGTAAATGCACAATGATCAGGAGCTACTATTGGAAGGAATGGGTTAAAAAGCCGAAAACTGTTGAGAAGAATTTTCAATCGCTCCAGCGATCTTGCAACTGGAAATAACTCTTGATAAACCTGTGTGAACAGGAGGTCAATGATCCTCTAGCATGGACCTAGTTTAACAGTACCTGTCTCTCTGCTTGTGTACCTCTGTCCAGGCGCTGCTTCAGGGATCCCCCTGTTAGTGAGGTAATGAAAATAAATTTACTCTTTGTGTTTTAGCCATGGGTTTGCGATTGTCCCAGTTGCCTGCCCGTACTGACTTACACAGCTATGGTAAAGCATAGGTCTATACTAATGACTACATTTGCCTGGTTTGCTATGTAAGCACCATATTGAAATATAAGGACTAAACAGATGAAAAAAATTACTTGTAATCATGGTATCTTTCTTCCTTTTTATATGTTGAAAATAGTTATCTATAGATGGGAACCCTATGTACAAACACAAATTGAGTTTTAAGTAACACTTTGAGTGTGCTCATGACATCACTTAGTATTGCGGGGGGGTTTTAATCCCCCGAGAACAGACCCTAGGGCACACTTTGTATAGGAGACAGGCATATGGGTGGTGACCCACAAAATGACATTTATTAAAACAAGATGTCAGTTTATATACAGGGGAGTATAGAAGAGTCTGGAACAAAGGAGGGATTCTTGCCAGGAACATCAAATCCTGAGGGTCAGTGATAAGGGAAGATGGAGGGATTGACCGCAAGGGATATGTCCGACCATATAGGGAGAGTTGGGAGTTAGGGAGGAAGGGAAGGAGTGGTCTGGGGTACAGACAGGGGAGTTCTACAGAGGTTTGTGAGGCTGCATCCTGTAACTGGGTCTCAGGCAACCCCTCGCAGCTGCAGTTGTTCTTCCTCTGAGGCTTCCTTGCAGCCTTTCTGCATCTTTCTTCATTCTCTGTAGGCTCCTGCTGGTCCACCTCCGACATCTCCCCCTTTTCTGTTTTTCAGGACTGGGAAAGCTTGGGAAAAACTTTTAGTCATTGATTTTTTAACACAAAAAATTAGACAGGGAAGGAAGACAAGGATGGAGAAAGTGATAATTAGAAACAAAGCGATTTCTTTAACAACCTTATTGACCCAATCAGAAAGGGAAGGAAAGTGGAACCAACTAAAGAGACCTGAAAAACCTTTGTCTTGGTTTATGGTGATGTCACTAACAAGTTGTTTCAGAGTGTGGATGCTTTGGTACACACTCTCAGATTGGTCTGAGAAGTTCAGACAACACAGCCCTTCAACTTCTTGGTAACCGTGGCCATGGACAAGGAGTAAAAAGTCAATGGCTGCTCTATTCTGGAGGGTAGTTTCTTTGATTTTCGGGGTGTCTTCTAGCAGGCTCTGAATGGCAAGAGAAGTGACATTGTCTTCTTTGGCCATCCAGCAGGTCATGTGGGCTAAAGTGGAGAGGGCTTTTTCTGTACCAATGTTGGCGAATGGGAAACTGCCCCAGAATCTCTGAGTGTGGGACCAAATTTGAAATTTGGGGTCACAATCTGGTGGGACATGGATGTTTAGTTCATCCACCTTTGCTGGATTGTTTTGAAGGGCCTTGCGTGCCAGTGGCCTAGAGTCCTCAGCGATTGGGAGTGGTCTAGGTTTGGTACGCATTAAAATAAAGGATCTTTTGTTTCAAATGAGTTTGGGTTTGTCAGAAATTTGGTTCCTGATTATTTGCAATTTAGCTGGGTTGTACAGAGCAAGTTTCCCAATGGTACATGACCCTCCTACAGGATTTTTTGGGATGCCTCGCCACGTTCTATCGCCACAGATAAGAAAGTAGGTGGAAGGCAGTTTAGTGGGTCGAGAGAAACGTTCAGTAGGAAGACGGTAAGGTTGGGAGTTATTGCACCATGCGGTGGTGTTAGAATAGATGGAAGAGATGGGGGATAGGTTAGGTTTTAGGTTAAGGCGATTAGTAGTGGGTTTGAATCTAAAGCAAGTGGTAGCGACAGATGAACCTAAAAGCTCTAATTCTTGGGGATCAGTGTCTAGGGTACCTAGACGTAGGAGGATTTGGGAAATAGTGTTTGGAGAAGGAAGGAGATTATCTACAAGGGAAGTGTTTTGGATAAACCTGTTCCAGTCAGGTATACCCACGAGACAGCTTTTAAAGGGGTGACTCACGCTGTCGAGGGAAAGGCACATTGTGTCGGTGTTGGTGGTTTTGGCTAGGGTGATCCAGACATTTTCTGCCGGTTGCTGCATCCAGTCTGGAACTGAGAAGGCTGAGGTAGTCCACGGTGGAACAAAGAGGTGGAGAATCAAGAGGGTCTGGAATCCTTTAGGAAGGATTTGATCCTTCTGGAGGGGACCCATCTTGGACTGTTCCTGTTGTAGAGTTGGCCCAATAGTGCGAAAGGGTGAGTGGATTCTCTCATGAGCTTCCACAATTTGACAAGTCACATCTATCCATTGTCCTGATACTTGCTTGGTGTCATCGGATGCTGTGTTACTTTGTATGACAGCACCTGTGGCTGTATTAATTGTGGTAAATGTTGCACGTTGCTTTATAGATGCAGAACTTGGTGCTTGGTTCTCTGAAGGGGTTGTTTTCAAGCTTTCAGTAGATGTAGAAATTGTCTTTTTAAGAGTAGTCTGTGTTTTGTTTTTTATTGTTTCAGTTTGTGTGCCTGAAGCAGCTGCAGGTGTTTCTGTCTGTGTCTCTGTAGAGGTCTGCTTTTTGAAGGCAGGCTGCTGGAATTTAGCTTGCAGTTGTGCCTGCATTTGAGTCAGGCTAGGAAACAGTGTTTGATACTGAGAAATGTCTGATGATGAAAGAGGCATTGCAACTGGGACTGGAATATATATAGGTCACATCAATGCAGTTTGTTCCGTTTGTATTTCATGGGCGCAACCATGATAGTAAGTCATGTGACGGAGGGGTGGAGGGAAACCTCCCTGGGTCACGTGAGAAGGTTGGAACTTCTGGGGCTGAGTTACTCATTCCCCGTAGGAAGGAGGAATTTGCCGGTGCGTACGAAGGAGGCGTGTACAGAGGCGGGTGTAATTTCTCTGTCACCACCCACTCTCTCTCCTCCTCCCCTTTGTAAAGTTCAGAAAAGTTTTCGCGCGGTTTACTTGCTTCTTTGTTCTCTCTTTCGCCATCTTGGGTGCCCCGTGGCATCGTCCCGCCGTCTCTGCCTTTGTTCTCCCCCCGCAGTCCTTCCTGGGCTCCCTGCCGGGGTCCCACCGTGCATGCCGCGTTGGGAAAGGTTTGGGGTGGGGGTCGCACTGTTGCTGGGTCCGAGGGGTCTTGGGGGGGCTCTGATGTCGGCACCGGTCCCGGGTAAGCGGGACAGAGGAGGGGGCAGCCCCTCTCCGGCTGCTCTGCTGACTGCGTGGGGCCAGCGGGGGTGGGAAACCCATTTGTTGGCAGCTCTGTCGGCTGGGGCTTGCGAGGGGGGTTGGTATCAGATTTCAAAGCATTCTCTGCTTCTGGGGGTTTTGCTGTTTGCGGCTCTTGAGGCTGTGATTTCTGCCGTTCTTTTTCTAAGACCATTAAAACAAGCCTCCAAGCCATTAATCCTTCAGTAGCTAAGGTATAGCCTCGCTGGCTTATCTTCCAAAAGTGGTGTCCAATTTTATTCCAGTTTTTGTAATTTAGGTTCTCTGGGACAAAAGATTTATTTATTTGGAACCACTGAGACAAGGTTTTTAGGGAGTTTTTGTCAAATGTATGTTCCTCAAGTTCAATTAGAGCTCTGATTTTCTTACAGATTTCTTTTTCTGGGTTATTTAATGTGGCTTCAAACTGATGCCGTTGTTGGTAAGGTAATAATTGTGGGGAGAAAAGTTTACTCTTGAAACTCCATTTTGTTAAAGTTTTGAGGGATTTTTTATGTTCCGAGTTAGAAAGTTTGTTTCCCATTATTTAAAATAAAAAAGGGGTTTTGGATACACTCACTCACTATCCCCAGGAGAGATGCTCTGGTCACTGTCAGCGTCTGGAGTGGGACTGCAGCTGCAGCTCCCAGGGCGGGGTGGTGCCGCGGTCTCTCGGCAGCGGCGGTTTCTCACGCAGCAGCAGCGACTGGGGACTGGGTGGACGCGGTCCACGGATCGCTTGAGTGAGGAGGGTCTGTGGGGTAGATTGGAGTCCAGAATTCTAATCTACGAGTAACTCAGGTGAAACAGAGACCTTTCTTAATATAAGAAGGGTGAGTTCTGTTCGACGCTGGGTGCCATTTATCGCGGGGGGTTTTTAATCCCCCGAGAACAGACCCTAGGGCACACTTTGTATAGGAGACAGGCACACGGGTGGTGACCTACAAAATGACATTTATTAAAACAAGATGTCAGTTTATATACAGGGGAGTATAGAAGAGTCTGGAACAAAGGAGGGATTCTTGCCAGGAACAACAAATCCTGAGGGTCAGTGATAAGGGAAGATGGAGGGATTGACCACAAGGGATATGTCCAGCCATATAGGGAGAGTTGGGAGTTAGGGAGGAAGGGAAGGAGTGGTCTGGGGTACAGACAGGGGAGTTCTACAGAGGTTTGTGAGGCTGCATCCTGTAGCTGGGTCTCTAGGCAACCCCTCGCAGCTGCAGTTGTTCTTCCTCTGAGGCTTCCTCGCAACCTTTCTGCATCTTTCTTCATTCTCTGTAGGCTCCTGCTGGTCCACCTCCGACAACTTAGTTGTTCTTAAGATTTAATAGACTTTAAAATCTTAATTTTAGTATGAATGCTCTCATCTGTAGTATGTCACTCCATTAGATCTTTAGATATGGTATGATAGCCTAAACATCTTAGTTTTCTGAAAGAATACGTATTAACTGGAGCATTCATAGAATCACAGAATCATAGAATATACTGAGTTGGAATGGACCCACAAGGATCATCGAGTCCAACTCCTGACCCTGAAAACAAAAGTCACACCATGTGCCTGAGAGCGTTGTCCAAACACTTTATGAACCCTGCCAAGCTTGGTGCTGTGACCACTTCCCTGGGGAACCTGTTCCAGTGCCCAAACACCCTTTGCGTGAAAAACCTTTTCCTGATATGAGAAATAAAAATATGTTTTTTTATTACAAACAAATTTTAGAAAACTTATAGGTGTATCATAAAGTTGTAAGGTATCCAGTCCCCACTTGGGCCTGGTGCCAGGGTTCCTTGCATCCAGGATAAGGGAATTTCTAGGTAAATATAAAGCTCCTAAAATTGAAAACCTTTTGGGTCATTTGGCCATTTTTGAACACAGGGGACGCCTTGCAACCAATCGGAAGGAGGGGAAAGTCCCGTTTTCAGAGAAAAAACCTTTTTAGGCAAAAATGAATATATTAAACTGACCTGAAAGGGTGGGATTTTGTAAAACTATAAAATGCACAAAATTTAAACACAAAACTTCTTTTCTCCCCAGGAACTCAGTGCGAGAAAGACCCAGTGTGTTCTGCAAATAAAACTTTCCTTGTCATTACAGTTCCTTTGTTTCACAGGTAATTGAATCTTTCTAAATTTAATAATGAGAAATTTCTGACACTGATATTCAACCTAAACCTCCCCTGACTTAGCTTCATGCCATTTCCTGGAGTCCTGTCACTAGTCCTGAGTGAAGACATCATTGCCTGACCCTCCGCTTGTATTATGCCACTATGATGCTTGAACAAGTTAGACGTATTTCACTCTGACATGCCTTTGATTGAAGAGAGCAATTGTATGCTGACATAAAATGCAACAGTTCTGTTGCAGTGATTTGGAGGTCTGTGTTGAAATGAGAAAGAAAAGTGCTTAGAAATTACCATATTTAGCAGTGGAAAAATTTCTTTCTTACATAGATGAACAAGTATTTCTTTTAAGTTAGTTCTAACACTGAGTTTTTTATGATATGAACTTACTCCTTACTGATTGTGGTTTTAAAGGATAGCTGTTGTCTATGAAAATTCTTCTGAAAGGATAGTGTCTGAGTTTAACAAGATTGCAACTTTGAAATCAGGAGGCTTCAAGTAAAAGTGTGGAAAAGGAAGAGAACAGCTCTTTATTAAGAAACTCGAATAAACAACAAATGGTGCAACCAAAACTTGTCGGAGGTGGACCAGCAGGAGCCTACAGAGAATGGAGAAAGATGCAGAAGGGTTGTGAAGAAATCTCAGAGGAAGAAATTTATCTTGAAGTTCTCTAACAGCTGCAGTTGCGAGGGGTCGCCTGAGACCCAGCTACAGGATGCAACCTCACAAACCTCTGTAGAACTCCCCTGTCTCTACCCCAGACCACTCCTTCCTTTCCTCCCCAACTTTTCCCTTCTCCCTATATGGTCGGACGTATTCCCTGCGACCAATCCCTCCATTTCTCTTATCGCTGACACTCAGGATTCGATGTTCCTAGCAAAAATCCCACCTTTGTTCCCGATTCTTCCATGTTCCCCTGTATATAAACTGACCTCTTGTTGTAATAAACGGCCATTTTGGGTCATCCGTGTGTGACCGTCTCCTATCAAAGTGTGCCGCGAGGGTCTCTTCCCGGGGGGTAAAACCCCCCCGCAATAAATGGCACTCAACGTCAGGCAGAACTCATCTTTCTTATATTAAGAAAGATTTCTACTTTGTCGGAGCTACTGGTAGATTGGATTTCTGGAGTCCAATCTACCCCAAAGACCCTACTCACTCCAGCGATCCGTGGACCCTGTCCACCCAGTCCCCAGCGCTGCTGCTGCATGAAAAAACCCCGGTGCCAAGAGAGCTGCCACGTCGGAGGACTAAACCTCAGACTGCTCGGACCGGCACCGCTGCCGCCAACGCCGGTGCCGCCACTACCGAAACCACCGGCCATCGCCGCTACGCTAGAGCGGGAATAAAAGGCAGCAGCCGCTCCGAAACAGGTAAGTAGCCCGTGCCGCGTGGTGGAGCCACCCCGAAACTGCTCGCCGCCGCAGTGCCACGCCGCCGTCGGGACCCACCCCGCTCTGAAACAGAACCGTGGCTCCCCCGCCGCCGGCTCGGCTCGGAGCAGCCCGGCGCCGCGTGGTCCTAGCGCCGCTGGCTCGACTCAGAGCAGCCCGGCGCCACCACGGCCCCCCCGCCACTTCCAACTTGCACCGCGACCGCCCGCCGCAGCGGCCCCCCCGCCACTGAGCCGCGGTCGCGCCCTGCTCCAGCCGCGCGCTCAAACCGCCGCCACCCCGCCCCGGGTCTTGCAGCTGCAGCCCTGCTCCAGAAACCGACCGTGCCTGGAACAACTCTCCTGGGGATAGCGAGTGAGTTTCCAAACCCCTTCTTACTTTAAAATAATGGGAATCAAACTTTCTAACTCGGAAAAGCAATTTTATGAACGCACCAAAGCTATAATACTTTTACAGGGACACCCGTTTGATAAAAAATCCCTCAAAACCTTAACAAAGTGGATTTCCAAAAGTAAACTTATCTCCCCACAATTATTAACTTACCGACAATGGTATCAGCTGGGAGACACATTAGCATATGCCTTCGAATGTGGCGATAAATCCACGGGACTGTCTCTCATGTCTTGGTTTTTAATTCTGGTCCATTTGAAAAAACAGCAGCATGCTAAAGATGTCGACGGGAGCCCTTCTCTTCCGTCCAAAAAGCCCACGAAAACTAACAAACCCCGCCCACCGTGCTCACAAGATGGCACCGAGAGATGCCATTCCACCCTAAAAAACAGTTAACCACACCCCCACTCTGGGATGATGTCAGCGCACAACATGACTCCAGCCCAGACTCCACCCCCCCTCCTTCCCCATGACCACACAATGTCCGGTTTGCCGGGGGGAGGGGCCGGAGCCTATGTATTTCCGACTGTGCTGACTCTCCGGATCTAAACATCCACCAAAATGGCAGCCCCCATGAATCCTGGACCGTGAGTAAAAACCCTGCAACAAAAGTCACCCCAGCCTATAGCGACACAGGTGGTGACCCCCCTGCCGCAGAGAACAAGTGACACGGTCCTAGAAAGCAGGCTGAGGAGACAGGGGACTTGGAACTGATGAAAGTTTTCCCGGTTTTCCGAGAAAATAACCGGGAACCACAATGGGAACCTGTTCCATATCCCATCCTAAGAGACGCAAAAAAAGTGGTTACAGATTATGGATTGAATTCTCCTTTTGTGTCTAGGATGCTCGACTCTATTTGCAGCATACACCCTGACACCCACTGACATACAAGTAATCACCAAAGGGCTTTTAAACCTAATGCAGTATTCCCTGTTTGAACAAGAGTGGAAAAAACTCATCAGGCAATATACTGAGGATTCCCACCATGCACTGCGTGTCCCTGTGCCAGACTTAATTAATGAAGTATATGGGGAGGGTCCATACTCCTCCAACAGGATGCAGACACGAATACCATTCGGTAGACTAGATAAAACGAAAAGCCTGGCTTTAGAAACCATCAAGGCAGTCGCAGAAGCTACGACCACTTTTCCCTCATTTGCACACATACAACAAGGCCTTAAAGAACCCTTTTATGACTTTGCCACCCGGTTGAGGGAAGCGATAGCTCGACAGGTAAAACCTTTAGAGGTCCAAGATGCCCTGTTTATCTGACTATAGAACAAGCTAACCCAGACTGTCAAGCTGTCCTCCGTTCACTGGTTAACCCCACACCCATGTCCATGATACAAGCCTGTAAGGAAATTGGTTCAAGTAAGTTCAAAAGCAAAATAATAGCAGATGCATTAATTGAAGCAGAGCCAATACGGGTACAAGCCATCACAGAAGCAATCATGGAAGCAGAAAAAGCTAATAGTGTGTGCCACAAATGCCAGCAGCCAGGACACTTTGCACGAGACTGTCCTAACCCAAATCCCACGCCCAAGTTTCCTAAGACTCTGTGTCCCAAGTGCAAGAAAGGATATCACTGGGCACGCTTCTGCCGCTCCACTCTCAACAAAGATGGGGATCTCATCCGAGTCAAAGGAGGAGGAACCAACGGCCGAACCCATAACCAGTAGCCTTACCATATCATCCAGGGAAACGGGCAGTAGAGCGTGAGGGACCACGTGATGACCCCAAGAGTCCTGAACCTCCATCCACAAATGACTTGCCAGAAATCCTTTTATTTCCCACAGATAACATAATCCTAGAGACCCTCGACATCATCGCAGTCTCTATTCGCCCAAACCAAATCCTAAACAAAAAAGACAAATTCCTACTGACTTCACACTTAAAATTCCGTGACAAAGGGATAATTATTATCCCAGAAATACTGTCTAACCTGAGTCCACATACCCTAACCATAAATGTCCAAGCCTCTTCTCTTCCAGTTCGATTATACACCGATGTTCCACTAGCTCGACTGCAGCCTCTGCAACTCCTGGAAGACTGCGCCCGAGGAGACCACCTAATGGTAAACTGGGCCAAACAAATTTCCTACAACTGGTCCATGCTAACATGTCCCCTTTATTCTCCAACAGCGAACCAGGAGATCACTGTTAGTGGAATGCTGGATACTGGAGCAGATATGACAATTATAACATCAAAAGACTAGCCTACACACTGGACCACAACAAAAAGCGACACAGAAATCACAGGTATAGGCGGTCCACATACTCCCATGCAAAGTCAAGACATCATTCAGGTAACCAACCCTGAAAACCAAGTGACTACCACCAAGCCATACATTTTAAACCTCCCCTTTACCCTATGGGGGAGAGACATTTTGGACCAGTGGGGTGTTTTCCTCACCTCAAATTTGTCCTAGCGGTCGCTGGAAACAACCATCCAATTTGCCTGGATTGGGTTCCCTCCTCCCCCGTCTGGGTGGACCAGTGGTCAGTTAGAGGAGAAAAACTGTCGATCTTACAAGACTTAGTCCACGAACAATTAAAACTGGGCCACATCACCCCATCTAACAGCCCCTGGAATTCTCCCATCTTTTGCATCAAAAAATCCTCAGGTAAATGGAGGCTACTCCATGACCTCCGAGCAATTAATGTCGTCATCAAGCCGATGGGAACCTTACAACCAGGGATGCCTTCAGCAGCCATGATCCCAAAAGACTGACCCATTGTTATTATTAACATCCAAGATTGTTTTTTCTCTATTCCCTTGCATCCTGCAGACCAGGAAAAATTTGCCTTTTCCCTTCCAACACTGAACGTGGCAGAGCCTCTCCAACGTTATCAATGGGCTGTTCTACCTCAACGGATGAAAAATAGCCCCACCATCTGCCAGTATTTCATCTCCAACATCCTTTCTCCCATCAGGCCTGCCTATGTAGCAAAGAACACTCAGGAGTTTTTGGTCTTGTGGGGTGTGGAACACCGCACTGGCATTCCCCACTCTCCCACAGGAAAGGCAATT
>NW_026087413.1:0-73904 GCF_022539395.1 Myiozetetes cayanensis | reverse complement strand
TGTTTTGCTGGTTCTTGTGGAAACTGAGAGGAATTTTCCCTTCCCCTGCCCACTGCATGGAGGGATGTTAAGTGAGTAGTTAAGTAACACAAAGTTGCCACCTCAGTTAATGACCCTCAGAATCCTCATCTCCTGGGAAATGGATTGAGTTCTGGCTGGAACAAGGTCAGAGTAGGGTGTCTGTGGGTTTTGTTCTCAGCCTGGTTGGCAGCTGTGGATTCTACTTGGATTTTCATTGGAGAGGAACTGCTTCGGAGGTTGTTTTTCCCTTCCCCGTTCCCGCTTGTTTCTTTCTTACCAGTGGTTCTTCCGCATCAAAGGGAGAAGGGAAACTATACCCACACGATTCGACTCAGTAGAACAGAGTGAGGTTTTTCCCATTGCTGGGAGGACCTTTTTTGTTGTTTCTATCCCTCCTCTCTCTACTCTTTCCCGGTGTGTGGAGGAGGAGAAACCCATTTTCGGTTTGTCCAACACACCCTGGGAGTGTCAGTCCATGTGGCAATGACAAGTGATTCCACAATGCCCCTGCTGGCCAGCATAAAAACCTGCAGGATGTGCATTCCAGTGATCCAACGACTCCACCTGGTGACTGGCACAGCACACTACAAACTCTGCATCTTCCAGTGACCCAACAGCATCCCTGTTGACTGTGGTTAGAACTGCACCAAAGGGCGCAAAGTTGAACTGTTTACTCTTTTTTTCTTTGCTTGTTTATTGGTTTGTTTTGAAGGGGATTATTTGTGGGTATAGGAGTATTGTTTGGAGCCCCTGGTGGTCTGAGTGGTAAGGCGCGGCGCTGTCACTGCCGAGACCCGGGTTGATCTCCCAGTCAGGGCCACTCCCGGGCAGGTGGAGCTCGTTAACCCTTAAAGGCAACCCACCTACGTCCCAGTGGACCTCACTGCCACCGTCCAAGTTTGCTTGGCCCCGGCAGATGAACCTTAGGATTAAAGGGATGGGCTCAGTTCCGGCGACACTGTGTCTCACCTAAAAATCCAATGCGCAGGCTGGAAGGTGTAAAGACCTTCCCTGGATCTTCGCTCGCGAAGATTGGTCATTATTTATTAGAGTATTGTTTGGTTGTTTTACTTCTTTTCTTTCCTTGTTTCTGCCAATACACATATATCTTTTTAATAAAGGACTGTTATTTTTTCCTTTTTCCACAATTTTTTTCCCCTCAGTCGGAGCCTCCTAATTTTGGATATGCAATTGCTTAGAGGGAGGAGTTTGGGTCTTCTTCATAACTCATCCTCAGCAAAGCACCTGTGTCTCATTTAAACTGAGACATTTTTGGCACCCAACGTGGAGTCCGAGAGAAGAAAAGTAGAAGAAGAATAACTGCCCTTGTGTGATCTTTATACGTGTTTTGAACCAGTAGGCACCATGAAGTCTAGGGTCGTTGCTTATCTCTGGCATATAATTACGTCGAGATATCTGTCCCACCTTTCAGTGTATTTCAGCTCAGATACTATGACTCTCATTGCAATAAGTACGTTTGAGTTTTTGCATTGGGTTTATGACATAGCAAACTCAACATCTGTGATTTTCGTTCGGGGTATGTTCTCAAGGATACACTACTGCTCTAGATGAAACTGTCTCCTCTGGGGTTTTAAGGATAATGGCACCCATCCCTATGGAGAAACACAGGGGGTATATTTGCCCAACCCTTCATACATTTTCCCTTTGGTTCCAATACAATGGCCTCTGGGAAATTTAAACTCTCTTTAGGCATCAGAGACGTCTTACTTTTTGGGTTTCTTGTGCAAACTTGTGCCACGATGTCATATCTAACATACATAGCTAGGACCAGGAATTATCAAGAATGGGCACAGAAATCGGCCCCAGGGGTGGAAAACCTCAAATGGCATGGGTTATCGGAGGATATGGGTAAATTTCTAGAAAGTTGTTCATCGCCTACAACATGGAAACTCACTCTTGAACAGCTCCTAAACCCTACAAAAATAATGACAACTGTGAGGGAGAGATGTCGTGGTAGACCCATAGAGAGGCACCTGGCAACTGCATGTGGGGTTTTGACCGTTGCCTACAGGAAGATTCTCAGTATGGGGTAGCCCTCCCACGGAAAAGAAAAAGACAAAACCAAGATGCCTGATACCAGGGTAACTGCAGATAAGGCAAATTCCAAGGGACAGAACAAGTCAATGGAGGTTGCCCATATCCAAAAGAGGAAATATAAGACCAAATTAACCTGCCCAGTTGATGATGATGGGGAGGTAGGACCCTCACAGGCAGCTAACCCAGAGCCAGTAATCATAACTGAGTCCTTATCATATAACAACCTCTGGAGCTTATGTGCGGATGTTATCCGTCGTCCCAATGAACCCATATTGACCTGGATGATCCGAGTTTGGGACTCTATGGGTGATGCCATAAACCTTGATGGTGGAGAAGCAAGGTTCTTGAGGTCTATTGTCCAGGATGTGGGCATTGAGGAGGCATTTGTGAGAGAACCAAAGTCCCTGTCTCTCTGGGCACGTCTGTTGGACGGTGTGCGGGAGAGGTTCATTTGCAGAGATTCCTTGCAGGCAGACCATTATGCAAAGGGCTGGAATACCATGGAGGAGGGGATCCTATGCCTGAGGGAAATGGCACTGCTGGAGGTACTGTTTGGAAGGGATGGGCAACCCACGAACGATCCTGACAAGGTTAAATGTACACCACAGATGTGGTGGAGCTTCACACGTATGGGACCGTCTGCACACGCCAGTTACCTGACATCACTGCAGGCTGGGAAAAAGAGAGAGTCAGTGATGTCTATAACAAATAAACTTTGGTTGTATGATCCAAGGACCATTACAAGCCCGCATTTCCTCTGTAGAGACATTGATCAACGACCTCACGACCCTAACTACAGAAATAAAAGATCAACAGGGGAAACTGAAAGAGAAGATTGAGAGAAACAGTTCCCAGGTGGCACCAGTGAGAACCAGGCTCCCCCCAACTAGAGAGGGTAGACAGACCTCACGAACTGAGTTGTAGTCTTTCCTATCTGACCATGGAGAGGACGTGAGACAGTGGAACAGGAAACCTACCCATGTCTTGGTAGTACAAATACAAGGGTTGAATGAGAGGAGAAAAGCAAAGTCTGTGAAAGTGAGTGCAGTACCGGTATCCCGTGGGCAGGGATCTGACCTGCTAGAAGGATACCTCCCGCCGGTGTTCACAGATGGAAAACTGTGACGAACAGGACAGGGACCTGTATTAGAGGGGTCCTGTCTCTAGCCAGGTAGAGGCACGGGGCAACCCTGTCTATTGGACTGTGTGGATCCGATGACCTGGCACATCAACCCCACAAGAATACAAGGCTTTGGTTGACACTTGTGCTCAGTGCACGTTAATGCCCTCAGGACATGTGGGAACAAAGAGTATTTCCATTTCTAGGGTGACAGGAGGGTCTCAACAGTTGACCGTGATGGAAGTTGAAGTGAGCTTGACCGGGAAGAAGTGGCAGAAACACCCCATTGTGGCTAGTCCAGATGCCCTATGTATCCTGGACACTGAGTACCTTAGGAATGGGTATTTCAAAGACCCCAAGGGACACAGATGGGTGTTCAGAATAGCTACTGTGTAGACGGAGGTTTCTAAGCAGTTGAATTAACTCCCTGGTCTCTCAGAGAACCCTTCTGCTGTGGGAATTTTTGAAGGCTGAAGAACAGGAAGTGCCAATTGCCACTACAATAGTGCATCGTCGGCAGTACCGAACGAACCGAGACTCTGTGATCCCCATCCATAAGATGATCCATGAGTGGGAGGGCCAAGGAGTGATCAACAAGATCCACTCCCCCTTCAACGACCCTATCTGGCCTGTGCCTAAGTCTGACAGAGAATGGAGATTGACTGTGGACTATCATGGCCTGAATGAAGCCACCCCGCCGCTGAATGCTGCTGTTCCAGACATGTTGGAGCTCCAGTACGAGCTGGAGTCTAAGGCAGTGAAGTGGTATGACAGTAATGACATTGCAAATACGTTATTCTCCATTGCCTTGGCAGTAGAGTGCAGGTCGCAGTTTGCTTTCACGTAGAGGGGCATGCAATACACCTTGAACCGACTGCCCCAGCGGTGGAAACACAGTCCCACCATCTGGCACAGACTGATCCAGGCTATACTAGAGAAAGGTGAAACCCTAGAACACCTGCAGTACTTTGATGACATCATCATATGGGGGGACACAGCAGAAGAGGTTTCCGAGAAAGGACAAAAGATCATCCAGATTCTCCTGGGAACTGGGTTTGCCATCAAAAAGAGTAAGGTCAAGGGACCTGCCCGAGAGATCCAGTTCCTGGGGGTAAAGTGGCAAGATGGACATCGTCAGATCCTGACTAAAGTCATCGATAAGATCACAGCAATGGTCCCACCCACCAATAAGAAGGAAACACAAGCTTTTCTGGGTGCCATAGGTTTTTGGAGGATGCACATCCTTGAGTACAGCCAAATCGTAAACCGTCTCTATTTGGTAAATTCCAAAACAGCAGAAATGGACTAGAAAGAAAGTTGTTTGGTAGTATACCAAACAAGAGCAAGAAGCCTCTGATTCCTACAAAAATACTTTGATTGAGCATGCACAATTATACAATCCTTGTGTCCTGATTCTGACCAGGACAGGGTTAATTCTTGCAGTAGCCTGGAGGGGCATGGCTAGGAACCAGAGGTCATTCTATACCATGTCATGTCATTTTCTGGGAACAGGGGGAAGGGTTTGCTTCTGGGGCAGGGGAGCATGGCACAATCGAGTCAGGCGCCTTGGTGAGCATTTTGCATGTGAACCACTCTCTCTCTTTTGTACACTTTTTTTATTGATATTCTTACTGTTTTCTTATCTCATTGCTGTTTCCAATAAATTGTTCTTTTCTCAACCTGTGATCTTTGCCTATTGTGCCTCCAATTCTCAACTCCATCCCACCACAGGGGGGAGGGGGAGTAAGTGGCACATGGTTTCAGTGGGAGCACTAAATTGAAGAATACCATTCCTAAACCATGACAACCTTATTTGGCACCCAATCAGGGCAGGTCTGGGAAATGTCTAGATGACCTTGTATTGTTTTATCTAAAGCCTTGATTTACTGTCCAGGGATGGAGTTGAGGTCTCATTTTGCAATTTACCATGCAGGGGTGCAAATAAGGGCAACTTGAAACTCCAAGGTCTGTGTGTGTGGTGTCTGTGTGGCTGGTCCGCCTGTGAGTGTGGTTGACATGTGGCTTGTAACTGTGTTCTGCCTTGATTTGCTTAACCACTCCCTGTTGAAAGTGAATGGTTTAAAACCCCTGGATCATTAGCAATAAAGCGATTTCTGTCCATCAAGCCAGGGGTCCGTGTGTCATTCCATCACAGGTAAGAACAATGTTCACTTCGTAGTGTGCAGTATTCAGCTTCCACAAATAAGCTCAACAGCCCTTCTCTCATATTTTCTTTATTTCATTTACCCATTCAGTGGAATTCTATGAAATAAAACAAACCCTAAAAGAAACAAAATAAGATATGAGAAATCACACAATAAAAAGGTCAAAGAAAAAATAATACACAGGAGCAAATACAAATGAATATTTGACAATCAAACATAAAAGGCATTTAATGCATTCATAAAATGTTAGATAAAAACTGTACATGAATTCATAAACCTGACAATGTTTACTCTAGCTTGTGGCCAAGGATTTTATTCATTAATATTTGTTCTTGGTTTTAACCTTGCTTCAGTGCATTTCATGGCTAGGCTTCGCGAACGAAGATTTGAAAGGGCTCTACCCACGCTTGCTACAAGCGCGCTGATGGCTGAAAGCTCATCTATATTTCACATCATACTGAAGAATCTAAGATTTAACCCTCCTTACCCTCTCAGATACCATCACACTGGGTGTGGTAGATGAAGCACATAATGAGATAGAGGATGAACCTATGCAAAAGTCTTGCCAAGAGATCAACCCCTCCCAACAAAACCTGCATTAACATCAACTCTGAGAAAAAACAATGGTGAGTTATGGTCATAGGTGACTCCCTTCTGTGTGGAACAAAAGCACCCATTTGCAGACAGGACTGTCTTTTCAGGGAAGTTTGCTGCTTCCCTGGAACCCAAATTAGGGACATCACCATGAGACTGAAGAGCTTAGTACAACCTTCAGGCTATAATCAATTCCTATTCTTTCACTTGGATACTAATGATGTTGCAACAAAAAGTCTGAGGTTGATCAAGAGATTTCAGATCCCTGGGAAGAATGCTAAAAAAATCAGGAGCATAGGTAGTGTTTTCCTCAATCCTTCCAGTAATGGAGAGAGACTTTGGAAGAAATGGTCATGTCCAAGACGTTAATACTTGGCTCAAAGACTGGTGTATCTGCCAAAACTTTGGGGTTTTAAACCATGGAAGAGTCTTACAGGTACAACGTATGCCAGGGCCTGGCAGAATCCACCTGTCCTGATGGGGAAAACAAGTGTTTGGGTGTAAGCTGGAGGGACTGACGAAGAAAGGGCTTTAAACTAGAATTGATTGGGGAAGGGGATACCAACAGGAGGTAAGACAAGGATGCACATGGAATTACTTGAGGGTAGCAATGCTATTGGGAACATTAACACTGATCCTGGGCTCAGGAGTATATCTGAAATGCTTGTATACCAATGCATGTAGTATGAGAAACAAATAGGATGAACTGTAAGCATTGGTTAGTTCCCAGAACTATGATGTCATTGGTATTAGTGAGACTTCTTGGAATGAGTCCCATGACTGGAGTGCTTGGATGGAGGGCTACAGGCTGTTCATTAGGGATAGGCAGGGCAGGCGAGGTGGAGGTGTTGCACTGTATGTAAGGGAGAGATTTGATTGTACAGTCCTTACAGTTAGGGATGATGTGGTTGAGAGCATCTGGAGGAGGATTAGGGGGATGGGAAACAAAGGAAATGTCATGGTGGGTGTCAACTATCAATTGCCCAGGCAGGATGATAGCACTGATGAGTTATGCTATAGGCATGTAACTATAGAAAAAAGTTCTGGAAGATTTATTATGAGGAGATGAGGGGTTTTGTAGCCTGGAAAGAGGCATCTTTCCCAGAGACAGTTTTAGATGTTTTTTCCTCCTGCATTCCAGAGGAGCTGACTCCTGGGTACAAGAGAAGATAAGTTCTTGCAGACGTTTGAAGGCCCTGCAGGGGGAGGGGAGAGGGGGGCAGGGATGATAAAAGCCCTGAGAAGAACAAGGGGTGTGTCTTTCCTAGACCAGGTGCAGTTTGTACCGAGGTGTTAAGTGTTCTCAGATTTTGGAAATAAATTGTCCTAAATCAGTGGAAACTACCTGGTATTTTGGTGGTACCTGCATGTAATCTCCCTTTACAAGGCAATTAGGAGAAATCTCTGGATCAGTAGTGGGGGATGATGGATAGAGGTAAACCTAGAGGGGATTCAGAATTCTTAAAGTTTATAGGACAGAACTTCTTGTCACAAGTACTCAGTGAGCCAACTAAGAAAGATGCCCTCATGGACTTACTGTTTGTGAATAGAGACGGACTCATGGGAAATGTGATGGTTGGTGGCTGTCATAGACACAGTGATCAGGAAAAGGTTGAGTTTCAAATTTTCAGTGTAATGAGAAAAAAACCCCAGCAGAGTTGCCACTCTGGACTTCAGGAGAGCAAACTTTAAGCTATTCAGGGAGTTATTTAGCAGAGTACTCTGGGAATCTGTTTTTAAGGGCTTAAAAGACCGTGAGTGTTGGCCATTTTTTAAGAAGCACCTTTTAAAAGCACAGCAGCAGGCAATCCCATTGTGTCATAAGCAAACAGGGCAGAAGAGCAGTTTGGATGAACAGGGAACTCCCTGTGGAACTCAGAAGGAAAAGGAAATTGTATGATCTCTGGAAGTAAGGTCAGGTTTCACAGGAAGATTACAGAGCTATGGTTTATATATGCAGAAAGAAGACATGAAAGGTCAAAACTCGACTAGGGTCAAAACTGACAAGTGTTGTTTCAGATAACAAGAAGGGTTTTTCAAAAAGGATGTTAATCGGAAGAGGATTTCTAAATAAAATATTGGACCAATACTTGTTGAAGATGGTCACCTAATAGGGATGAAGAAAAACAGAGGCATTCAATGCTATTTTTGCTTTAATCTTTAATAATATTGATAGACCTTGGGTTGCTCAGTCCTCTAAGGTGGAAGACCATGAGTGCGGGAACAGTGACTTTCCATTTGTACCCACTGAAATCGTGAGGGACCAGCTGTATCAGTTGAATGTTCATAAGTACATAGGGCCAGATGGGATTCCTCCCAGAATATTGGAGGAGCTAGCACATGTTACAGCAGGACCCCCTCTCAGTTATCCACCAAAGGTCTTGGGAGTCTGGGGAGGTCCCCGCTGACTAGAAGCTAGCCAAACCTGTTAGGCTAACCCCAGTACCTGGAAAAATTATGGAGAAAATTATACAGGGTACTATTGAAAGGCATTTAAAGAATAATGCAATCATCAGGCACAGTCAACATGGGTTCACAAAGGCAAAGCCCTGTTTAACTGATTTGATATCCTTCTACGATATGGTCACCCACCTAGTGAAAGAAGGGAAAGTGGTGGATCTAGTTTTTCTGGATTTTATCAAGGCTTTTCATACTGTCCTTCACAGCATCCTTCTGGACAGGTTGTCCAACTGTGAGATGAACAGGTACACAGTGCACTGGGAGAAGAACTGGCTAAATGTCAGAGTTCAAAGTGTTTTAGGGAATGGGGCTACATCTGGTTGGCAACTGGTGTTCCTAGGCCCAGTTCTATTCAATATTTTTATCAATGATCTGGATGCAGGAGTTCAATGCACCATTAGTAAGTTTGTGGGAGATAGTAAACTGGGAGGTGCTGGTGACTCTCTTGAGGGGCAAGAGGCTTTCCAGAAGGATCTAGATAGATTGGAGCATTGGGCAATCATCAATGGCATGAAATTTACCAAGTCAAAATGCCAGATTCCACACCTGGGACAGCAACACTGGACAGAAGCATAAATTTGGGAGAGGACCTCAGGTGAATCAAACACAGTATAACCACCTGGTCAAAAGATGTGATTATCTTGTTGTGTTTAGCATTGGTGCAGAATCACCTTGAGTACTGTGTGAAGTTCTGGGCACCACAATTTAAAAAGGATGCTAAGGTACTCGAATGCCCCTTGTGATGGTTCAGACCTGGCTCCCTGCCAAATGCCCGAACTCACAGTAACAACCCCTTCCCCCTCCCTTCTTTTCTTAGGCCAAAGGAAAAAAACTATAAAAATTGAAGAGCCTGAAATAAATCTAATTATATAAAAATATATATTTTTACTTATATTACAGTTATATACAATTAAAAATACTATGTACACAGTGAAGGGGATCTAAACACCCCCAAAGAGAAAGGGAAAGGGAAAAAAAAGGGAAAAAAAGGGAAAAAACCGGGATATACAGAAATACACAATCAAACCCAAGAACTAACAAAATAACTAGCAAAACAAATCTCACCACGTCCCTCAGAAAAAGGAAGATCACCAGACATGGCCAGTACTCTCCAATGCTGGAAGAGAAGAGAGTGAGGTCTCTAATCTCCAACTTATTTATACTGTGATTTACATAAAAATCATATGTAATACTGGGTACATGACCACTTCCTTGGTTACGAGCTGGTTACCAGGAAGGCTGTGATGGTTAGGATTTGACTCCCTGCCAAATGCCCAGACTCAGTAGTAATCTCCCCCTTTCCCCTCCCTTCTTCTCCCAGAGCAAAGGAAAAAAAAACCTATGTAAATTGAAGAACCCAAAAATCCAGCTAGTTATATAAAAAAATATATATTTGATGTATATTACAGTAAGATGCTATGTACACAGCAAAAAGGAATTCAAACACCCCTCGAAGGGATAGGGAAAGGGGAAAGGGAAACAAAAGGGAACAAACAAGGGACATCGAGTAGATATATGCAATCAAACACGAGAATTAGTAAAATAACTAGTAAAACTAATCTCACCACCTCCCTTAGAAAAAAGTAGGATTGGCACACACGGTCAGCACTCTTCTATCCTCCACGTGGCAGGCCAGCGGTCGCTGCAGGCCTCAGCCTTAGATAAGCGAGACCAACGCAAGGACCCACTGTTCCCGTATCCTGCTGGAAGAGAAGAGAGTGAAGGCCTCTCTTCCCTTCTTATTTATACCCCAATTTACATAAAATTGTATGGAATACTGGGAACACTGCCTCTTCCTTGGTTACAAACTGGTAACCAAGGAAGGCCTAGATTAAAACTACCACAAAGGCCTAGACCAAAACCATCAAACCCCTAGAGGAGGACAACAAGGTTTTTGAAAGTGCTGGAAGGCATGTCCTATGAGGAGCAGCTGAGGACTCTGCATTTGTCTTGTTTGGAAAAAAGATGATGACTGAGGCATGACCGCTTTATGTGCCAGGGAGGTTTAGACTAGATATTAGGAAACATTTCTTTATCAAGAGGATGGTCAAACACTGGAACAAGCTTCCCAAACAGGTGGTTGATGATCTATGTCTGTGAGTGTTTAAAAGGAAATTGGGCAACATAACGTTATAACGTGTCCCAGTTTAAATGAGACACAGGTGTTTTGTTGAGGATGAGTTATGAGAAAAGACCAAACTCCTCCCTCTAAAGAATTATAAACCAAAAATTAAGAGGTTCTGACTGAGGGGAAAAAATATTATGGAAAAGGAAAAATAACAGTCTTTTATTAAAAGGTATGTGTGTATTGGCAGAAACAACAAAAGAAAAGAAGTAAAACAACCAAACAATACTCCTATACCCACAAATAATACTCTTCAAAACAAACCAATAAACAAACTGTCCCAGTTTAAATGGGACAAGCGTCTTTTGCTGAAGATGAATTAGGAGGAAAAGACTCAAACTTCTTTTTCTAAGTAATTATAAATCTGAAATTAAGAGGTTCCGATTGAAGGAAAACAAGTTATGGAAAAGGGAAAACAAAAAAATAACAGCCCTTTATTAAAAGGTATGTGTGTATTAACAGGAACACGAAAAAACTAAATAAAACAACCAAACAATACTCCTATATGCACCAATAATCCCCCTTCAAGAACAAAACCAATGAACCTGCAAAAGGAAAATTTAAATAGTTCAATTTTTAGCACCCTTTGGTGCAGTTCCAGCCACAGTCAGCAGGGGGCGCCGTCGGGTCACTGGAGATGCAAAATT
Source organism: Myiozetetes cayanensis (assembly GCF_022539395.1). Classification (NCBI taxonomy): domain Eukaryota; kingdom Metazoa; phylum Chordata; class Aves; order Passeriformes; family Tyrannidae; genus Myiozetetes; species Myiozetetes cayanensis. The sequence continues at coordinate 62,714 of NW_026087413.1, read as the reverse complement.
TGTAATGTCCTGTACCATTCACCAGGTGACGCTGTTGGGTTACTGAAGGTGCAGAACTTGTAGTGTCCTATAGTAGTCACCAGGTGGCGCTGTTGGATCACTGGAGGAGTAGAACTTGTAATGTCCAGTGCCCATCACCAGGTGGAGCTGTGAGATCCTTGACTGCCATCGGGGGGGGGGGCAGGAAAGAAGGGGAAGGAAAAAAAACAACAGCAATAAAACAGAAAGTTCCCCCAATGGAAGAAAACTCACAAACTTCAGCTGATTAGGGTCCGTTGTAAGCAGGGTCTGCAGCCAGCCACAGCTGATCCGAGAGCAGCAGCAAAAACTCCCCTCCGACAGGAAAAAAAGACAAAGAAACCTGGCAGTGTCTGCAACCCACAACAGGTTCTCCTCAGGGCAGAGAGACTCCGCTCTCCTCCCAACCTCCACCCCCTTCCAATCACACACCAGCCAACTCCTCCCCCTTCGTTGTCAATGGGACTAATCTCGGCCATTAGTGACCAGGTTGATTCTTTTGTTCACCTGATGACTCATCCACAGAGTACACACGCAGGGGGGAAGGGAAAGAAAAATTCCTTACTGAAATCAGAACTCTGACACAAGCAAAGAAAAAAGACTAAGCAGTTCAACTTGTGCCCTTTGGTGCAATTCTAACCACAGTCAACAGGGGGCACTGTTGGGTCACTGGAGACGCAGAACCTGCAGGTTTTTATGTTGACCAGCAGGGGGCACTGTGGAATCACAGGTCCTTGTCACGTGGGGGTAACACCCTCCAGGGTGTGTTAGAGAAGCCAAAAAAAAGATGGAGGGGCGGGGGGAGAGAGAGAGAGGGGAGAGAAACAACAGCAAAAAAAGTCCTCCCCAATGGGAAAAAAACCTCACTCTGTTTGGTTGATCGAATCATGTGGTATAGTTTTCCTTCTTCCTTTGATGTGCACAAGGACCACTGTTAAGAAAAGAAACAAACGGGAACGGGGAAGGGGAAAAAAAACTTCCCAGAATAGTTCCTCTCCGATGAAAATCCAAGCAGGATCCCAAAGCTGGTCACCAGGTTGAGAAAAAAAAAAACACTATGAGCACTCCTCTTATTTTTTTCCAGCCTCAGCAGCTAGCCCAAACTCCTCCCTGCCTTTCCCAGGAGACGAGATTCTGAGAGATTAACCAGAAAGTAGTTTCTCTTGTGCTCCTTAAGTGCCCACTTAACAGCTCTGCACAAAGTGGGCAGGGGGAAGGGAAAAAATTCCTACCTAGTTTTCAAGAACCAGCAAAACCATGACATTATCCACCCCTAATTTTTTTCCTTTCCCATACCGCCATACTCTATCAAGTTAAACTTTTTGAACTCCATACATTCATGCATTATTCTAAACTATGTACACATCCACAAATATATAAGTACAAATATAGAATTATGGTCTGTTCGCCTGAAGATAATATCTCCTTGAGGTATGCACCAAATTTCTCCATCTTCTTGCATCACTCACCACGTGCAACCGGGTCCTTGGGTAAAAAGAATTCCATGAATGGATTTCCCTTTGCTCAAGGCAGGGTTAACCCAAACTGGTTTACCTAACATACCTCTCATGTGAATCACTGGGACCTTGTCCCCATCTACAGTGTGCAGGGACTCTGATTGGGCAGGGTCAACTCGATTGACGGAGCCTCTAGTGTTGACTAACCATGTAACCTTTGCTAGGTGCTGATCCCAGTGCTTGAAATCTCTCCACCTAATGCTTTCAGGGTAGTCTTCAACAGTCCATTCAACCTTCCCTGCAACTGCTGCATGGTATGGGATGTGATAGATCCACTCAATGCCATGCCCTTTTGCCCAGGTGGTAACTAAACTATTCTTGAAGTGTGTCCCATTATCTGACTCAATTCACTCTGGGGTGCCATGCCACCACAGGACTTGCTTTTCAAGACCCAGGATGGTATTTCTGGCAGTGGCGTGGGGCACTGGATGCGTCTCCAACCATCCAGTGGTGGCTACCACCATGGTGAGCACATAGCACTTACCTTGACGGGTCTGTGACAGTGCGATGTAATCAACCTGCCAAACCTCCACGTACCTGTATTTACTCCAATGTCCACCTTAACACAGGGGTTTCAGTCTCTTAGCCTGTTCATGGCAGAGTATGTCTCAGTCATGGATAACCTGAGAAATAGCATCCATGGTTAGATCCACCACTCGGTCTCGTGCCTACCTGTAGGAGGCATCTCTGCCCTGATGACCAGAGGCATAATGAGTCCATTGTGCCAAGAACAATTCTCCTTTGTGCTGCCAGTCTAGATCCACCTGTGACACCTCAACTTGTGCAGCTCGGTCTGCCTGTTCATTATTGTGATGTTCTTCATTGACTCGATTTTTGGGTACATGGGCATCTACGTGGCGGACTCTCACAATCAGCTTCTCTACCCAGGTAGCAATGTCTTGACATATATTGGCAGCCCAGATGGCTTTTCCCCTATGTTTCCAATTGACCTTCTTCCATCTGTCAACCACCCCCACAGGGCATTGACCACCATCCACAAATCCATGTAGAGGTAAAGTTTTGGCCACTTCTCTCTTTCAGCAATGTCCAATGCTAACTGGACAGCTTTGAACTCTGTGAATTGACTCGATTCACCTTCTCCTTTAATAGTTTCTGCAACTTGTCATGTGGAGCTCCATACAGCTGCTTTCCATTTACGTTTCATCCCTACAATGCGGCAGGAACCATCAGTAGAGAGTGCATAGCGTATTTCTTCTTCTGGTAGTTGGTTGTGTGCTGGGGCTTCCTTTGCCCATACTACCTGCTCCCCTTCTTCTTCCTCTGCTAGACTAAAATTCTCACCTTCCGACCCATTTGTGATGATTTCTAGGATCCCAGTGCCATTTGGATATCCAATGCGGGCACGCTGCGTGATCAGGGCAATCCATTTACTCCATGTAGTGTCAGTGGTATGATGTGTAGAGGGTTTCTTCCTTTGAACATCCAACTCAACACTGGTAGCCGAGGTGCCAGGAGGATCTGTTCTTCTGTGCCAATCACTCCTGAGGCAGCTTGTAGTTCCTCATAAACTACTAAGATCTCCTTTTCTGTTGGAGTGTAATTGACTTCCGACTCTCCGTAGCTTCAGCTCCAGACTCCAAGTGGGCGGCCTCATGTCTTGCCAGGCACCTTCTGCCAGAGGTTCCAGGAAAGACCCTTATTCCCAGATGCAGAGTAGAGTATATTCTTCACATCTGGTCCTGTCCTGACTGACCCAAGGTCTACAGCACGGGCAATCTCCTGTTTAATCTGTTCAAATGCTTACTGCAGTTCAGGACCCCACTGGAAATCATTCTTCTTGAGGGTTACCAGATAGAGAGGGTCTACAATTTGGTTGTACTCAGGGATGTGCATCCTCCAAAAACCTATGACACCCAGAAAAGCTTGTGTTTCCTTCTTGCTGGTGGGTGGGGTCATTGCTGTGATTTTATCAATGGCTTTAGTCAGGATCTGACGATGTCCATCTTGCCACTTTACTCCCAGGAACTGGATCTCTCCGGCAGGTCCCTTGACCTTACTCTTTCTGATGGTAAACCCAGTTCCCAGGAGAACCTGGATGATCTTTTGTCCTTTCTCGGAAACCTCTTCTGCTGTGTCCCCCCATGTGATGATGTCACCAATGTACTGCAGGTGTTCTAGGGTTTCACCTTTCTCTAGCATAACCTGGATCAGTCTGTGCCAGATGGTGGGACTGTGTTTCCACCGCTGGGGCAGTTGGTTCGAGGTGTACTGCACGCCCCTCCACGTGAAAGCAAACTGCGACCTGCACTCTACTGCCAAGGGAATGGAGAATAACGTATTCGCAATGTCATTACTGGCAAACCACTTCACTGCCTTAGACTCCAGCTCGTACTGGAGCTCCAACATGTCTGGAACAGTGGCACTCAGCGGCAGGGTGGCTTCATTCAGGCCACGATAGTCCACAGTCAATCTCCATTCTCCGTCAGACTTAGGCACAGGCCAGATGGGGTTGTTGAAGGGGGAGTGGATCTTGTTGATCACTCCTTGGCCCTCCCACTCACGGATCATTTTATGGATGGGGATCACAGAGTCTTGGTTTGTTCGGTACTGCTGACAATGCACTATTGTAGTGGCAATTGGCACTTCCTGTTCCTCAACCTTCAAAAATCTCACAGCAGAAGGGTTCTCTGAGAGGTCAGGTAGTGAATTCAACTGCTTAGTCGCCTCCATTGCCACAGCAGTTATTTCGAAAACCTATCTATGTCTTTTGGGGTCTTTGAAATACCCATTCCTAAGGCAGTCAATGCCCAGGATACATGGGGCATCTGGATCAGTCACAAGGGAGTGTTTCTACCACTCCTTCTCGGTCAAGCTCACTTCAGTTTCCAACACGGTCAACTGTTGAGACCCTCCTGTCACCCTAGAAATGGAAATACTCTTTGTTCCCACATGTCCTGAGGGCATTAACGTGCACTGAGCACAAGTGTCAACCAAAGCCTTGTATTCTTGTGGGGTTGATGTGCCAGGTCATCGGATCCACACAGTCCAATAGACAGGGTTGCCCCGTGCCTCTACCTGGCTAGAGACAGGACCCCTCTAATACAGGTCCCTGTCCTGTTCGTCACAGTTTTCCATCTGTGAACACCGGCGGGAGGTACCTTCTAGCGGGTCAGATCCCTGCCCACGGGATACCGGTACTGCACTCACTTTCACAGACTTTGCTTTTCTCCTCTCATTCAACCCTTGTACTTGTACTGCCAAGACATGGGTAGGTTTCCTGTTCCACTGTCTCACGTCTTCTCCATGGTCAGATAGGAAAGACTACAACTCAGTTCGTGAGGTCTGTCTACCCTCTCTAGTTGGGGGGAGCCTGGTTCTCACTGGTGCCACCTGGGAACTGTTTCTCTCAATCTTCTCTTTCAGTTTCCCCTGTTGATCTTTTATTTCTGTAGTTAGGGTCGTGAGGTCGTTGATCAATGTCTCTACAGAGGAAATGCGGGCTTGTAATGGTCCTTGGATCATACAACCAAAGTTTATTTGTTATAGACATCACTGACTCTCTCTTTTTCCCAGCCTGCAGTGATGTCAGGTAACTGGCGTGTGCAGACGGTCCCATACGTGTGAAGCTCCACCACATCTGTGGTGTACATTTAACCTTGTCAGGATCGTTCGTGGGTTGCCCATCCCTTCCAAACAGTACCTCCAGCAGTGCCATTTCCCTCAGGCATAGGATCCCCTCCTCCATGGTATTCCAGCCCTTTGCATAATGGTCTGCCTGCAAGGAATCTCTGCAAATGAACCTCTCCCGCACACCGTCCAACAGACGTGCCCAGAGAGACAGGGACTTTGGTTCTCTCACAAATGCCTCCTCAATGCCCACATCCTGGACAATAGACCTCAAGAACCTTGCTTCTCCACCATCAAGGTTTATGGCATCACCCATAGAGTCCCAAACTCGGATCATCCAGGTCAATATGGGTTCATTGGGACGACGGATAACATCCGCACATAAGCTCCAGAGGTTGTTATATGATAAGGACTCAGTTATGATTACTGGCTCTGGGTTAGCTGCCTGTGAGGGTCCTACCTCCCCATCATCATCAACTGGGCAGGTTAATTTGGTCTTATATTTCCTCTTTTGGATATGGGCAACCTCCATTGACTTGTTCTGTCCCTTGGAATTTGCCTTATCTGCAGTTACCCTGGTATCAGGCATCTTGGTTTTGTCTTTTCCTTTTCCGTGGGAGGGCTACCCCATACTGAGAATCTTCCTGTAGGCAACGGTCAAAACCCCACATGCAGTTGCCAGGTGCCTCTCTATGGGTCTACCACGACATCTCTCCCTCACAGTTGTCATTATTTTTGTAGGGTTTAGGAGCTGTTCAAGAGTGAGTTTCCATGTTGTAGGCGATGAACAACTTTCTAGAAATTTACCCATATCCTCCGATAACCCATGCCATTCGAGGGTTTCCAGCCCTGGGGCTGGCTTCTGTGCCCGTTCTTGATAATTCCTGACCCCAGCTATGTATATTAGATATGACACCGTGGCACAAGCTTGTACGAGAAACCCAAAAAGTAAAATGTCTCTGACATCTAAAGAGAAATTAAATTTCCCAGAGGCCATTGTATTGGAACCAAAGGGAAAATGTATCAAGGGTTGGGCAAATATACACCCTGTGTTTCTCCATAGGGATGGGTGCCATTATCCTTAAAACCCCAGAGGAGACAGTGTAGGCTAGAGCAGTAGTGTATCCTTGAGAACATATCCCAGACGAAAATCACCGGTGTTGAGTTTGCCGTGTCATAAACCCAATGCAAAAACTCAAATGTACTTATTGCAATGAGGGTCATAGTATCTGAGCTGAAATACACCAACAGGCGGGACAGATATCTTGGCATAATTATATGCCAGAGGAAAGCAACGACCCCAGACTTCATGGTGACTAGAGGTTCAAAAACACGTATAAAGTCACACAAGGGCAGTTATTCCTTTTCCACCTTTCCTCTCTCGGGGTCCACTTTGGGCGCCAAAAATGTCTCAGTTTAAATGAGACACAGGTGCTTTGCTGAGGATGAGTTATGAAGAAGACCCAAACTCCTCCCTCTAAGCAATTGCATATCCAAAATTAGGAGGCTCCGACTGAGGGGAAAAAAATTGTGGAAAAAGGAAAAAATAACAGTCCTTTATTAAAAAGATATATGTGTATTGGCAGAAACAAGGAAAGAAAAGAAGTAAAACAACCAAACAATACTCTAATAAATAATGACCAATCTTCGCGAGCGAAGATCCAGGGAAGGTCTTTACACCTTCCAGCCTGCGCATTGGATTTTTTTAGGTGAGACACAGTGTGCGCGGAACTGAGCCCACCCTTTAATCCTAAGGTTCATCTGCCGGGGCCAAGCAAACTTGGACGGTGGCAGTGAGGTCCTTAGGACGTAGGTGGGTTGCCTTTAAGGGTTAACGAGCTCCACCTGCCCGGGAGTGGCCCTGACTGGGAATCGAACCCGGGTCTCGGCAGTGACAGCGCCGCGCCTTTACCACTAGACCACCAGGGGCTCCAAACAATACTCCTATACCCACAAATAATCCCCTTCAAAACAAACCAATAAACAAGCAAAGAAAAAAGAGTAAACAGTTCAATTTTGCGCCCTTTGGTGCAATTCTAACCACAGTCAACAGGGGATGCTGTTGGGTCACTGGAGATGCAGAGTTTGTAGTGTGCTGTGCCAGTCACCAGGTGGAGTCGTTGGATCACTGGAAATGCATATCCTGCAGGTTTTTATGCTGGCCAGCAGGGGGCATTGTGGAATCACTTGTCATTGCCACATGGACTGACACCCTCTGGGGTGTGTTGGACAAACCGAAAATGGGTTTCCCTCCCCTCCCCCACACACTGGGAAAGAGTAGAGAGAGGAGGGATAGAAACAACAAAAAAAGGTCCTCCGCAATGGGAAAAAACTCACTCTGTTCTACTGGTCGAATCGTGCGGTATAGTTTCCCTTCTCCCTTTGATGTGCGGAAGAACCACTGGTAAGAAAGAAACAAACGGGAACGGGGAAGGGGAAAAAAAACAACCTCCCGAAGCAGTTCCTCTCCAATGAAAATCCAAGTAGAATCCACAGCTGCCAACCAGGCTGAGAACAAAACCCCACAGACACCCTACTCTGACCTTGTTCCAGCCAGAACTCATCCATTTCCCAGGAGATGAGATTCTGAGGGTCATTAACTGAGGTGGCAACTTTTGTGTTACTTAACTACTCACTTAACATCCCTCCATGCAGTGGGCAGGGGGAAGGGAAAAATTCCTTCTCAGTTCCTAAGAACCAGCAAAACAATGACACCAATATATTGGGGTCATGGTTGGCGAGGCATCAGAAAATGATGAGGAGGAACCGGAGGTAGTTCTTTCAGAAGCAGGCTCGGGGAGGTGTGTTGACCGGTGGAGTAAGTGCCATGAGGAGGCTATACAGACGACAGATTGGTAGGTTATTAAAGCATACCCAGTTATCTATCGACCATGCCAGAACCCTCAGTTTCAAAGTTTTCCCTATGAGGTAACAAAGGAATTGAGACACATAGTTAGTCTGGCGTTTCCTCGACTCACAGGTTTTCATATTTGGAGACGCTGAGTTCCACCTATGCATTTATCCCACATGACTGAAAAACACTGTTGAAAATGGTTTTAACAACCACTCAATACAGTGTTTGGTTAACAGACTATCCGGAGAGCTGTGCAGCATATGTAAATGTAAATGACCCAGGCAGCTCACAAACAGGCATGACGTAATCATTTGACAGGAGAAGGGGAGTACTCATCAGTAAACTCACAAGTAAACTACCCCTAAGAGATATATGAAGTAATTGCAAAACTGTCTTTGAGAGCGATAAGAAAGTTTCCAAGCATGGACAGAGACAGTAACCTGTCATTTACAAAGGTCCTGAAGGGACCCTTTGATCCCTTCTGGGGTTCCTGAAGGGAACCTTTTTCCCAATTTCTTGATTGGTTGCAAACAGCCCTAAACAGGCAAATAGAGCATGAAGAAAATAGAGAGATGCTTTTTAGGCAACTGGCATATGAAAACTCAGATCCAGATTGTAAAAGGGCTCTGTAAACTATCCCTAAAAGGGAAAGCTGCACCATCGCTGAGATGGTTTGAGCGTGCCAGGGTATCAGATCTGTTGAGCATCAAACTGCTTCTTTAGCAACAGCCTTAAGCACTCAACTAAGACTGCAGGATGGGGCAAGAGCCAAAAATGGCTGCTACAGATGTGTTGCTGCTGATCATTTTCAAAAGGATTGCCCCAAGAAACCCTCCACAACAGTATGCAAATGTCAGAAAGGGAAGAGAGGGTCAAAAAACTCCTCACAGCAGGGAAACTGGAGATGGGGTGCAAAGCCACATGCCCTGATCCAACAAAGAAATACAGTTCAAGAAAACAGATTAGCCATCTGCTCCCCACCACCTCAGGCAGCGCTGGACTGGACTTGACCTCCAGAGAACCAGTAACTATAACATCTACTGCTGTAGTGCTAATCCCTACAGGAGTATGGGGACCTTTAAGCCCAGGAGTCCATGCCCTTCTAGTAGGAAGGTCGTCAACTACCAGGATGGGTTTGTTTGTTTTACCTGGAGTGATTGACTCAGACTCCCACAGTGAAATACAAATAATGACCTGGGCTCCAATACCTCCCTGTCACATACCGGAAGGACAAAAGTTTGCCCAGCTAATTCCCTTTTACAGGGTGTCACCGACTGGGGAGGAGGAAAGGGGCTTTGGAGCTTTTGGGAGTGCAAGTGAGCCACAAATATACTGGGTAAAGGTCATTTCTGCAACATAGCCAAAGATGACGTGTCAAATAAATGGACTCAGATTCAAAGGCCTGGTGGACACAGGAGCAGACATTACAATCTTTAGAGACACTGAATGGTCAGCTGAGTGGCCTACTGTTTACCCTGTTTCGACTATTCAGGGAGTTGGAGGCACACAAGGGCCTAGGTAAATTACTCAATTACTCACAGTGCTGGGACCAGAGGGACAAATTGTCAAAATAGTTCCTTTTGTTGCTCCTACTCCATGCACACTATGGGAATGAGATGTGCTGGGGCAGTTTGGCACAGTCATGCAAATTGCTTCTGCAGAAGGGAAGAATTTTCAGTGAGGACCATTGACCAGTCGTTCCAAAATCCAATTAAACTTAACTGGAAAACCAATGACCCTACATGGGTTGATCAATGGCCCCTGAAAAAGGAATGGTTTGCTCACTTAAGAGAATTAGTGAAAGAGCAACTCAATGCAGGACATATAGTGCCAACTTCCAGCCGGTGGAACACTCTGGTGTTCTACATCCCCAAGAAAAGTGGCAGGTGGAGAATGATGCATGATTTAAGAGCAGTCAACTCAGCAATAGAACCTATGGGGGCATTGCAGCCAGGGCTTCCTTCACCTGCTATGCTTCCAGCAGGATGACCATTAGTGGTAATTGATTTGAAAGATTGTTTCTTCACCATTTTTCTGCACCCCAATGACACACCATGGTTTGTTTTCTCTACCCCCACTCTAAACAATGCACAGTCCATGCAGTTATCATTGGGTCGTCTTACCCCTCAGCAATCATTTACCACTATATGGATGATATCTTAATTGCCACGGCCAATGAAACTGAGTTGCAAACTGTTGTTACTGCTCTAACTAATGCTGTCCAAGAAGCAGGGTTACAGGTTGCTCCAGAGAAGATCCAGAGATCACAGCCCTGGACCTACCTTGGATGGAGGATCACACAGTAGGAGAAGATCTCGCCACAACCACTTCAGGTTAAGGTAAGGGACACCTTAAGTGAACTGCAGAAACTTTGAGGAACTCTCAACTGGTTAAGGCCTTTCTTAGGTTTAACCACAGAGGAGTTGCACCCCCTGTTTGAAATGCTGAAAGGCAATTCAGACTTGACATCTAGTCGGTCTCTGACTGCAGAGGCAAAGCAGGTGTTAGAGGTATGTTCTAAGGCAATCAAGAGCAGACAAGGCAGAAGGAGAAATCCTGAACTACAAATACACCTTGCTCTTGTTCCTAGCAGGTTCCATCCATTTGCAGTTTTGTTTCAGTAGGACCAAACTGAACGAGATCCACTTAGGGTCCTAGAGTGGCTGTTTCTGCCCCATTCACCACCTAAAACTGCGTGGACAACTAACAAAATGTTTGTCAAACTTGTCATTAAAGGCAGAGGACATTTACAGGAGCTGGATGGACACGATCCTGCGATCATCTACATCCCAACAAATAAGGACAGTCTCGACTGGCTACTGGCCTCAGACGCTGGATTCCAAGCTGCCTTGGCAGGCTATGACAGTGACCTGTCTATTCATTACCCTAAACACAGACTGTGGGCAGAAATGGGAAATTAACCCTTAAAAACCACAACCAGATACCAACACCAGACAGTAAAAGGTCTTATGGTCTTTACTGATATAGGACGGTCCAAGAAAGCTGCGGTGACATGGGTAAACCCTGCTACAGGACTGTGGGAACAAGAGATACAGACCATGAACCATGGTTCTGTACAGGTTGTAGAATTAGTAGTTATTCATATTGCCTTGGAACTGTTTTCAGAACAACCTATTAATATTGTTACAGATTCTTGTTATGCTGCAGGTTTGGTTTCATGTCTCAAGGGTTCATTCCTTTGAGATGTTGCAAACCCACATTTACTTGTTGAAATACGTGCTGTATGTGTTCTTGTCAATTACAGGAAGTTTGACTTTTACATCATACATGTCAGATCACACATGGGAATGCCGGGACCCATAGTAGAAGGGAACCAAAGGGTTGATGCAGCAACTATGTTTACAACAGTGCCTAGAATGTTAGAACAGGTTAAATTATCTCACTCTTTTTTCCACCAGAACACACGTTCTTTGAAGAGACAATTTCAAATTACCATCAATCAGGTTCAAGACATAGTTATGTCATGTTCAGACTGCCAGCAAATAACTCCAATGTCATCCCAGGAAGGAGTTAATCCCAGGGGACTGATAGTAAATGAGATATGGCAGACAGATGTTACACATATACCGGAGTTTGGTCGGCTGAAATACGTACGTCACAGTTGACACACACTCCAAGTATATAACTGCCACTGCACACACTGGGGAAAAAGCAAGGGATGTAATAAGGCACTGGCTTAGTTGTTTTGCAACACTAGGGACCCCAAAAAAGATTCAAACTGATAATGACCCATCATATACTTCAGCAAAGGTAAAACCCTTCCTGACAGATTGGGGATCTCTCACTCCACAGGAAACCCACATTTACCTAACGGGACAAGCCATAGTAGAGAGGGCACACCATACCTTAAAGGACATGTTAAAAAAACAAAGAAAAGGGGAGTCCATCTGTAACCTGCAGGAGCGTCTGTGGAAAGCAACATACTTCATAATTTTTTTAAATTGTGACAGTGCTGAGAAAAGCAGGTATGAGAGACAACACAGACCTCAAGCATTCTCCTCTCCCAAACCACTGGTCATGATAAGAGATTTAATCTCAGGGCAATGGATGGGACTGGTGGACCCTGTGACGTGGGGGAGGGGTTATGCATGTGTATCTACAGGTAAAGAACTGAAATGGATTCCCTCCAGGTGTGCCAGACCATACAAAGGTACATCCTCACAGCAACAGCAAGAACCAGAGTAATACAGAGAGAAGAAAAATGCAGAGAAACACAGTTATGTTTACCACTTGATGTTTACTACTGAAAATGACCGATGTGGCAAAATTCAGAGTTTTGCTAAAAGCCATGAGTGTGCATGTGAAGAATGAGTGTGGTGGCCGCCGGTGTGAGTTTGTGTGAATGAATGGAGTTTTGTAAGTGTATAAAGCACTTTAAACACTAAGCCTTGCAAAGGTACCATAACCTCAGCCACATGGTCACACTAGAAGAGTTCAGTTAATGACATTTACCCTGTTGTTGAAATAAAATTGAGCTTTCCCTGTTTTACATAAACCTGAGATAAATAAAGCTTTCTAGTTGCATAAGTACTATCCACTTAGGCCAAAAAACCCCCAGATCAATAAAGTCGTTTATCCTGGTTACATTATACCCCTTAGGAAATAAAGGTTCAAGCTAATACTAAATAAGTTCAAAAGGTTAAGGAGAACATTTCCAATAAATAAGCAAGTTTGTTAAAGAACCAAAGTAAGCAGTGAGTTGGGTCACTGTGATACTATGGTAATTGCTAAAGGTTTAAAAACTTTAAAGATGTACTGTTCTGTTATTTGCACTGTTCTGTGATTCACCTTAAATATTTAGAATGGGGGAGATGTAGGAGACGTGTCCCAGGGATGCTGGGTGAGGCATCCTGGGATTGGTAGTTTCCTGTATTGTACTCTGACAGACATGGGCAGAGTGAACCCACTGTGATTGGTCAAGAGAGTCAAGTGTTGCCCGAGGGTATATAAGAGGGCTCTTTTCTTTTAATAAAGGATTTGGTTGTTGGAAACCCTAAAGGCCAGGTCGTGTCTTATTACATTACATTAATAAGTTACTAAATACATCATGCAGTGGGTAAGCAACAGGTTGGGACCAAAGGGTTATAGTGAATGGGGTGACATCAGGCTGGCAAACAGTCACTAGTGGGGTTCTGCAGGGCTCCATCTTAGACCCTGTGCTCTTCAACACCTTCATAAATGACTTAGATACAGGATTCGAAGGTATGCTAAGAAAGTTTGCCTATGACAATTTGGAGGAACCTTTGACTCCTTCAACGACAGAGAGGTCCTGCAGCAATACCTTGACAAATTAGAGGACTAGGCAATCACCAATCATGTGAAGTTTAACAAACACAAGTGCCAGATTCTGCACCTGGGATGGGGCAACCCTGGATGTATATACAGACTAGGGAACAAGAGGCTGGAGATCAGCCCTGAGGAAAGGGCCCAGGGGGTCCTGATCAATGGCAAGTTGAATATGAGTCAGCAGTGTGCCCTGACAACCAGGAAGGCCAACCATGTCCTGGGGGGCATCAAGCACAGCATCACTGGTTGATTGAGGGGGGTACTTGTTCTTCTCTACTCTTCACTAGTGTGGCCTCACCTCAAGTGCTGTGTGCAGTTTTGTGTACTACAATAAAGAAAGATATTAAGCTATTAGACAGTGTCCAAAGGAGGGCAACAAAGATGATGAAGGGTCTAGAGAAGAAACCATATGAGCAGTGGTTGAGGTCCCTTGCTTTGTTCAGCCTGGAGAAGAGGAGACTGAGGGGAAACCTCATTGCAGTCTACAGCTTCCTCATGAGAGGAAGTGGAGGGGCAGACACTGATCTCTTCTCTGTGCGGACCAGTGACAGGGCCCAAGGGAACGGCTTGAAACTGTGTCAGGGGAGGTTTAGGTTAGGTATTAGAAAAAATTCTTCACCCAGAAGGTGGTTGGCACTGGAACAGGCTCCCCAGGGAAGTGGCCATGGCAGCAAGCTTTACAGAGTTCAAGAAGCATTTGGACGATATCCCTCAGGCACATGATGGGATTCTTGAGGTTGTTCTGTTCAGGGCCAGGAGTTGGACTTTGATGATCCTTGTGGGTCCCTTCCAACTCAGGATATTATACAATTATAAGATTCTATGACTTACATAAAACATAAACATAGACAGACAGGTCCTATCCTCCACTTTGTCTGGTAGAGATGGAAGTTCACTAGTGAAAACATACACACAACACTCTCTACGTAAACAAGAACATGCACATTCACAGATCCCTCTACTATTGGCATGGCCCCTATATCTACCTGTCTCAGTTTAACGAGACACAGGTGTTTTGCTGAGGATGAGTTATGAGGAAGACCCAAACTCCTCCCTCTAAGTAATTGTAAATCCAAAATTAAGAGGCTCCAATTGAGAAAGTGTGGAAAAAAGAAAAATAACAACCATTAAAAGATATATGTGCATTGACAGAACAACAAAAGAACACAAATAAAACAACCAGACAATAATCCTATACCCAAAAAAAATCCCCTTCAAAACAAACTAAAAAAGGTAAACAGTTCAGTTGCACCCTTTCACACAATTCTAACTACAGTCAGCATGGGGTGTTGTTGGATCACTGGTGGTTGCCATGTGGGGGGCACCCGGGTGTGTTGGAGAAGTTGAAAATGGAGGTCTTCCCTCCCCCTCACTGGGAAAGGGAAGAAATGAGGGAAAGAAAAAAAAAGTTCTTCCCAAGGGCAACTCACTCTATCTGCGGTTGGACCATATGGCTTCCCCTCTCCTTTGATGTGCAGGAGAACTACTGCCAAAAAAACCCCACAGGAATGGAGGAGGGGAAGAAGGTGACCTCCTTCCCAAATAGTTCCTCTCTGATGAAAATCCAAGCAGGTTCCAGGCTGGGTAGAACTGAGGTAGCCGGGTAACCAGGCTGAGAAGAAAACCAGCTCGGAGCTTCTGTCACCCAGACCTTGTCCCAACTCAGGTAACAACCAAGTCTGTACTGTTTCCCAGGAGAGGAGAAAAAAGTAAAAAAGAACTCCTCACCCCTCCCCACAGACACTTGAGGACCATCAACTTGGAATGTGGCTTTACTAGTCACTTTTTTTGTGTTAACCCATTGGCCAAGGCACAGCCAACCTGCCCATTCAACATCCCTTTCACACGATGGGCAGGGGGAAGGGAAAATTGCTGCTTAGTTTCCCAGAACAAGCAAAACCATGACACTGCCTAACACCCCTGCCTGTATCCTAGGTTGCCTTACTGTTTTCACTAGTTCCTTACTTGTTGGCTAGTCCATCTTGATGCTCACTAGCAAACATGCATGCACTCACACACTTGTCCCTCATGTACTCCACATTTGCAATTCCCCCTGGGTGTACTAGCACAGATACTCTGCCTAGCTGATGCCCCAACTGCAACCCGAGGCCTCCTTACTCACTGGTTAACTCAGCTTAGTTTGCTAGCATATACACATGCACACACCACACACCAGGTTTGGGGAAGATACAGACACTAGGACCTCCAGTGAAAACCCACCCACCCTTAAGGGGAAGGAAACACCTAAGATTCATAAATGCTCATTAGTCAAAATGAACGAGAAGTCAGAGGGTCCACAAATAATCAGAAAATTTTCTTAGTAAATTACACAGTCTGCATGGAAATTGGTATATTAATCCCTGACCTACTATATCAGCACACAGCAGTGGCTTTTGAATAAAGGGGTAGGGGACAAGGGAAGACAGAAATTAAAGAGGGAGAGAAAATAGAAAGAAAGGAAAGCAAGGAAGGAAGAAAGAACGAAAGAACAAAAAAAGAAAGAAAGAAAGAAAGTAAGAAAGAAAGAAAGAAAAAGAAAGAAAGAAAGAAAAAGAAAGAAAGAAAAAAAGAAAAAGAAAGAAAGAAAAAGACAGAAAGAAAGAAAAAGAAAGAAAGAAAGAAAAAGAAAAAAGAAAGAAAGAAAAAGAAAGAAAGAAAGAAAAAGACAGAAAGAAAGAAAGAAAAAGAAAGAAAGAAAGAAAGAAAAAGAAAGAAAGAAAAAGAAAAAAAGAAAGAAAGAAAGAAAGAAAGAAAGAAAGAAAGAAAAAGTGTCATAGTTCTGATTTTAGCAAGGAATTTTTCTTTCCCTTCCCCCTACCATGAGTGTGTGCTCTGTATATGGGCCATTAGGTGAACAAAGGAATCGACCCATCCACTAATGACTGAACTTAGTCTCCTTGACAACGAAGGGGGAGGAGTTGTTGGTGTGTGGCTGGAAGGAGGTGGGGAGGTGTGGTTGGTGTGTGTGCCGGTGAGGTCAGGACCTGCTGCAAGCTGCAGAGCTGCCGGGTTTTCTTCTTTCTTCCTGTTGGAGGGGAGTTTGCTGCTGTTCTCTTCTCAGTTGTTGCTGGCTGCAGGCCCTGCTTAAAGCTAATCCTAATCTGCTGAAGTTCGTGAGTTTTCTTCCATTGGGAGAACTTTCTGTTTTATTGCTGGTTTTTTTCTCCTTCCCCCTTCCCCCCCCCATTCCCTCTCTCCTTTCCCAGTGTGGGAAGGGAAGGGGAACTGAGTTTTTTTTTGCTTTTTGGTTTGTTTTTTTTCTTCCCTCTGATATACCTGGAGAGTACCATTTTTTTTTTCCCCATCCCACGTGGTGGTGACTAGGGATCCCACAGCGCCACCCGGTGATGGGCACTGGACATTACAAGTTCTGCTCCTCCAGTGATCCAACAGCGCCACCTGGTGACTACAATAGGACACTACAAGTTCTGCACCTTCAGTGACCCAACAGCGCCATCTGGTGAATGGTACAGAACATTACAAATTTTGCATCTCCAGTGACCCGACGGCGCCCCCTGTTGACTGTGGTTGGAACTGCATCAAAGGGTGCAAATATCGAACTGTTTAATCTTCCTTTTGCCGGTTTATTGGTTTTGTTCTTGAAGGGGATTATTGGTGGGTATAGGAGTATTGTTTAGTTATTTTACTTGGTTTTTTCGTATTCCTGTTAATACACACATACCTTTTAATAAAGGGTTGTTATTTTCCCTTTTTCATAATTTGTTTTCCTTCAATCTGAGCCTCTTAATTTTGGATTTATAATTGGTTAGAAAGAGAAGTTTGGGCCTTTTCCTCCTAATCCATCCTCAGCAAAAGACCCTTGTCTCACTTAAACTGGGACAAAAAGAAAGAAAGAAAGAAAGAAAGAAAGAAAGAAAGAAAGAAAGAAAGAAAGAAAGAAAGAAAGCCTTTGACATCGTCTCCCACAGCATACTCCAGAAAAAGGTGGCAACCAATAGCTTGGAAAGAGGCATTCTGTGCTGGGTTAAGAACTGGTTGGACAACCAGGCCCAGAGAGTACTGGTGAACGGTGTTGCATCCATTTGGAGGTCGGTCACTAGTGGTGTCCCCCAGGGATCAGTGTTGGGTCCAGTTCTGTTTAATATCTTTATTGACAGTTTCGATGAGGGGATTGAGTCTGCTATTAGTAAATTTGCAGATGACACCAAGATGGGGGGGGTTGTCAATCGGTTGGAAGGCAGGAGGACTCTGCAGAGGGACCTGGACAGACTGGAGAGGTGGGTTGATTCCAACAGGATGAGGTTCAACAAGGTCAAGTGCCAGGTCCTGCACTTTGGCCACAACAACCCCATGCAGCACTATAGGCTGGGCACTGAGTGGCTTGAGAACAACCAGGTAGAAAAGAACCTTGGAGTTTGGATAGACAGGAAGCTGAACATGAGCCAGAGTGTGCCCAGGTGGTCAAGAAGGTCAATGGCATCCTGGTCTGCATCAAGAACAGTGTGGACAACAGGAGCAGGGAAGTGATTCTTCCCCTGTACTAAGCACTGGTGAGGCCACACCTGGAGTGCTGCATCCAGTTCTGGGACCCTCAGTTCAGGAAGGATATTGAGGTGCTGGAGTGGGTCCAGAGAAGAGCAACCAGGCTGGTGAAGGGACTCGAACACAAGTCCTGTGAGGAGAGCCTGAGGGAGTTGGGGTTGTTTAGCCTGGAGAAGAGAAGGTTCAGGGGAGATCTCATCCCCCTCTACAACTACCTGACAGGAGGTTGTAACCAGGTGGGGGTTGGTCTCTTTTCCCAGGCAACTATCAGTAGGACAAGAGGGCATGGTCTCAAGTTCTGTAGGGGAGGTTTAGGTTAGATCTTAGGAAGAAATTCTTTATAGAAAGGGTAATTAGGCATTGGAATGGGTTGCCCAGGGAGGTGGTGGATTCTCTGTCCCTGGAGGCATTTAAGAGGAGACTGGATGTGGCACTTAGTGCCATAACCTAGAAACTGTGGTGGTAGTTGATCTGATGCCCAAAAAGGCAGTAAAAAGAAACCCCAATAGGGGTTTGGGTGAATTTGGAAAATACAAAAACTGATGGACTCCCGTTTGTTTTCCAATTTTATATTTTAGGGGTTTCAAAAAGAAAGTTTTTTCTGATTGGCCTGTAACTCCCATTACTTGAATAAATTCATCACTTTTTGGCACTAATTCCTGATTTAAAACTGAAAATGTAGCTCCAGTGTCAATTTAAAAAATCTAATTCTTCTTTTTCTTCCCCTAGCTTAATTTTTACCAGTGAGTCCCCTCACCTGCCGGTCCCCCCTCACTCAGTACCCTGTAAGCAACAACAACCCCTCCTGTGCCTGTATCTCTACCTGTTAATTCAGGGCATTCTACAACATGCACACTGGTTCTGACCCAACCTTGTTTTTTTGAGAGTCAAACTTTACATCTGTTACACAAGACTTGTACCAACAATTACAAAATAAACAATTCTAGGTCTTATTCAATGTGGTGTGCTTATAGTTAACTGTTCAGCACTACTTCCCATATAGCAATTCTTGACATGATAAGACCTTTAACTATGTGTACCTGGATGTTTCAAGGTAAGCAAGGTATATCAGGTATACAATAATTTTTCCAAAAATAAGCAAGACAACACAAAATGACAATAAACACACACACAAAACTATTAACACAATAACAGTGCCCCAAACCCCAGTTCATAGGGCGATTTGTCAATTGTTCAAAACTGCCCTTAATATAATAACTCAAACCTAAAAAAAAACTCTTAATGAGATGTTTCTATAACTTTAACTCTTTACTTTGTTGACCACAGACCATGAAATGCCAGAACCTGGTTTTTGTTATATCCACAAGACGCAAACCACATATAACAAAAGACAGTGTAATACTAAATAAGTTCAACACAATAACTACATATAAGACAAGATGATATGACACGTTCCAGGCCCAGAATCCTTATCTAAACCAGAAACCAGAAGGAAACTATGGGGGTAGTCTCCAAACAGAAAGAGACCGATTCCTCGGTTCTCCCAAACAGATATTCATCCAAGTGTTTAGCTAAATACGACTACAGACCAAAGAAGCGTCCTTCTTATGGGGTGTTCTACATGATAACAGCAGTATCCTACCCATGTGATAGAACACCTTATTACAGACACCAGTGCATGCAAATTAAAAACCAGAATAAATACCTTTTGATTATGGGAACTTTATCCACCCCTGCGAGAAGTCAATGAAGACAGGAACCCCACCCTTTTATAGGTAAAAGCTTACCTTGAGCGCGCCTGGGAAAGGGGTCCTGACCTTTGATGGATTCCACAGACGAGGGATAATTGTCCCATCTGGGTCACCAGGTTGATGCCCAAAAAGGCAGTAAAAAGAAACTGCTCAGAGGCAGAATTTTATGCCTTAAAACAGTAGGTATTTATTGAGCGGTCGGGCAGCCTACCAGCTATTGCTGGGAAAACAGGTTCCGAAGTGGTTCAGTAAAAACAAGTAATTTATACAGTTTCTAGTTACGATTACAATATTCATAACAGGTGGAGTTAGGGTGGAGTTTGAGGCGTGGTCTCTATTTTGAGGAATAACTTAGGGTAGTTCCATTCTTTACTTCCTCAGAGGGTCTTGAATTTACTCCTCATCGTCAGGTGACCTTCATGACCTTCTGTTCTTTCCATTGTTCTATGTTCTGATCGTCCAGGCTTAAAGAAAACCTTGATTTCAGGCCTATTTCACCTATTCAAATGTCTACTTTAGCCTATTTGGCTATAATTTATTACCTCTGGGTTCCTTACTCAATGTATCTTGTTGAACTGGTAGGGGACATAATCTTACAGAAATGGGGAGAGTGAGATAAGGAGTTCTTACAGTAAAAGTATTTTGATTAACTCTTCTGAAGCCTTGTCTTCCTTCAGATCAAGGGTTGGACTTGATGATCTCAGAGGTCCTTTCCAACTCGTCTGATTCTATGATTCTATGTGTTGCTCTCCCATTTGATCTAATGGTGCTACTCCCAACATATATCAGACCCTAGCATGAACTGTGTGTTAGCCAAAATCTGAGTAGGACTGGAGTGAACAGTCTTAGGAGGCATCCCTGAATACTGGGGGATCATAGGTTTTGCTGTCCAGAATATCTCTTGTGCTGTTAGATTTCCCTGTTCCATAATGGGTGTCACCATATTCTGGCAACAATGCTGTGCCAGGTGTCAGGAGCAAGGGGTGCTGATCACACTGGACATCCATAAGTCCATGGGCCCTGATGGGATCCACCCATGAGTGCTGAGGGAGCTGGCAGATGTCATTTCAAGACCACTCTTGATAATCTTTGATTGATCATGGTGATTAGGAGAAGTACCCAAGGACTGGAGTAAAGAAAATGTCAAGAAATGCATGAAGAAGGACCCAGGGAACTACAGGTTGGTCAGCCTCACCTCAATCTGTGGGAAAGTGATGGAACAGCTAATCCTGGAAACCATTCAAGGAACATGAAGCACTAGAAAGTCATCAGGAATAGTCTGCATGGATTCACTAAGGGAAAATCATACTTCATCAGCTTGATAAACTTCTATGATGAAATGACTGGCCTGATAGATGAAAGGAAAGCAGTGGATATTGCCTACCTTAACTTCAGGAAGGTCTTTGACACCATCTTCCATAATATCCTCATGGAGAAGCTGTTGATGGGGTGGACGAGCAGACAAGTGAGGTGGATTGAAAGCTGGGTGAACAACTGGGTCCAGAGGGTGGTGATCAGTGGCATGAAGTCTTGCTAGAGGACAGAAACTCACGGTATACACTAAGGATCAATACTGAATCCAGTCCTGTTTAACACCTTAATTAGTGTACCCTCAGCAAGTTTGCTGATGACATCACATTGGGAGGAGGGACTGATAGGCCATAGGGTCATGCTACCATGCAGAGGGACTTCAACAAGCTGGAGAAATGGGTTGACAGGAACTCCGTAAAAGGAAATGAGCTTTTGCTAAAAACAGGACTTGGAACAGTACAATAGCCAAAAGGATATGATTTTAGTTTTTGTTGTAAAGTAGGATGAATAAATTACTGGGAATTACCAACTGAGATGTTGGACCCTGACTTTGACATATTAATTGATGCAGGAATTAAAAGGGGAATTCAATGCTATGCCCAACATCAAGCCTTTATGGATTGTTGTTTATGATTAGATTATCAGGAAAGAGTTGCTTTTATGGAGATTCCCTTAAAATGTAATTGGAGAGATATGAAAGATAAGATCCCAAAAAGACCAGAACATATGAATTTGGTTCACAAACAAAGGAGACATTTCTTAGAAACAGAATGGAATGAGAATAAACACCTACAAATGGTACAAGAGTCAGTTAAAGCATTAAATAGGACTAATTGCTGGATTTGTTCTCATTTATTTTGTGGATTGTTCTAGATACAATTTCTACTGATCCTGTTAGATAACTATATTCCCCTACCCATTTTATTTCATATGTTTCTGATAGGCAGTAAAGGAATCCATAAAATAGGACAAACACTCTTATCCTTTTTCTTATTAAACCTGTAACCTCTAACACCCATACTGCAAGCCTACTAACAATATGCAGGCAATAAATATAATAAACAAACACTGGGCATAAATGCAGTCTAAATCAATATATGAACTATAGATATGTGTATAATTCATTGACACTTAGTTATCTTCAATTTTGTAGGTCCCTGTTGACTACAAGTCCATTTAGGAGAAGAAGTTTTCTTTAGTCTGGAATAGTGGGTCCACGGTTCTTTTTCACCTATCTTAACTGCAGTGTAAGTGGTTAGTAGTACCTGAAAGGGTCCTTTCCATTGTTCAACCAAGGGCTCTGAGTCCCATGTTTTAATGAGTACCCAGTCCCCCAGTTGGATGCAGTGTACTGGTGGTCTGTATGATACAACATATTTCTGAAGGGTTTGTAGGACTTGGCCTAAAGAGATCAGATATTTGTTTATTTCCATATTCCCCTGTATATGCATAATACCTGGAATTACAGGGGCCTGGAATGGTTTTCCATACAATAATGTGAGAGTTTTAGTCTAGACCTTCCTGGCAACCAGCTCATAACCAAGGAAGTGGCCATGTTCCCAGTATTCCATACAATTTTTACATAAATCAGGGTATAAATAAGAAGGGAGAGAAGCCTCTTTCCTCTTCAGGTGGATCTGAAGGCGCAGGTTCTCTACTGTCGGTTCTACTCGTATGGAGGAGTGAGGCCTAGTGAGGCCTTGTAGGCCTTGGGAGGGAGAGGGTACCAGCGGTCGTTTGGTGCGATTCTGCTATCTCAAGGCAAGTAATAAGATTTTCTTTTATTAGTTCTTTATTGGTTGTTCTTGGGTTTAGATTGTTGTCATGGTTCAACTAGTTTCTTGGAATTTTTTTTCTCTTCCCCCTGGCTGTCAGGTAAGCACTTAACAACACAAAAGACCTAGCTCCTCAGCTAATGACAGAGAGATTAGTCTAGGAAATGGGGCAGATGAAGGAACTAATGTTTATCTTTTTCTCCCGTCTCCTGGGCAACAGGGGAGGAGGAGTTTTATGGTGGTTGGGGCTGGGGACACAGCACACGTCGGAGGGGAAGCTTGCTGCTGTCTCTCTCTGCCCTCAGTCATTGCTAGCTGTGGTTGGAAGAGTGTGGGAGGGGAGGTTGGGTTCTGTCTCGGCTCTCTGCTCTCAACTGAGCCAGCCAGGAGCTTCACCTGGATTTTTCCCCAGATAAGAGCTGTTGTTTTGTTCCCTCCCCTGGAGGTTTTTTTTTTGCTTTTGCTTTTTTCCCCTTCACCGTTTTCCCTGAGCACAGAACCCTCCCCCCGAGAGAGAGAGAGAGAAAAAAAGGGACTGGGTAGAACAGGTTTTTGACCAGTCTGAGTAAGTGAAATTGTCTGGTCCCTTTTCCCTTCTCCCTCTCCTCTTTCCCAGTGTGTGGGAAGGGAAAGAAGGTTCTTTTTTTTTGATTGGATTGGTTTCTCCGGCATACCTGGGTGACTGGTACAGGACATTACAAGTTCTGCATCTCCAGTGATCCAATAGTGCCACCTGTTGACTGCTATAGGACATTACAAGCTCTGCATCTCCAGTGACCCAAGGGCACCTGAGGTTGGAATTGCACCAACCGGCGCAAAATTGAACTCTTTATTTTTCCCTTTGCTTGTTTATCCCCAGATTCTAACTGTATATAACTGTGATATATGTAAAAATATATATTTTGACATAATTCAGTTGGTTTTCAGGTTCTTCAGTTTCTATAGTTTTTTTTTCCTTTGCCCTAAGAGAAGAAGGGAGAGGGAGGTTTTCGCTATAATCTCGGGGACTTGGTCGGGAGCTTGGTCTAAACCCTAATAAATAGTTCATATGGACTCAAATTATCTTTTGACCTTGGTTGTAGACAGATCTTTAATAATGCTAATGGTAATACTAGAATCCAAGTTAAAGAGGTTTCTTGACATATTTTACTTATTTGTCTTTTCAAGAATTGGTTCATCCTTTCTACTGATACCCTGGAGTTTTGATTTTTTAATTTTTTTAGATCTTAGAAGTAGTTATGTAGTAAATGTAGATTTTAAAGTAACAGCATATTATCCCTTTACCCTTTAACACACCACCTACACATAGTAAACCCTGTTACTCATTCCCATATCAATTCCCCTAAATTCCATTAATTTATTTAGTCTCTTTTTCAAGGTAGAATTGTAGAGAACACCCTAATCCTGTGAAAGAAGATATAACCATAGACGCAACAACCTTCAGGCCTAGAATTCTGGAAGACCTCCAAGGACATTACGTGCTCTGAGGAAGATGAAGATGAAGAAGAGGAGGTCCCAAAACGCCCCCAGACCCAATTCCCAAGAGGCGTGGCGGGGGTAGAACCTGGGTGGTGGCTGGACGGGGATTGGGTGAAAATCATTATAAAAACTGTAAACACCTGTATTCGGGAGTGCGCGTTGGGGGTATTCCAGAAAGTCTGGGGTCTCATTAAAACCTTTGTATCCTTATCTTATCTCCTACCTAATTTGACTTGGAGTCTTTTTTTCCCCACAGTCATTTAGGCAACACTACTTTCCCACTAGATTGTGGTCTCCATGGAGTGTGTAAATCCCAGGTTAAACCCAAAACCTGACTTACTTGTTTCACAATTTCAGCTATAAAATGAGAACCTCTATCTGAGGATATGCCTAAGGGTACTCCAAATCTAGGTATAATTTCTTTGAGCAACACCTTTGCTACTTCTCTAGCTTTGTTGGTGTGACAGGGAAATGCTTCTGGTCAAGCTGAAAAGGTGTCAACCAGCAGTAAGACATACCTGTAACCTATCTTCCATGGTAATTCGGAGAAATCAATTTACCAAGAATCACCTTGTTTTAATGTTCCTAAAATAGATTTTCTAGCATTGTTAGGATTATTTTTCTGACAAGTCAAACATTTACTGACTACTGATTTGGCCATTTCTGTCATTCCCACACTGAGTACAGTTTTCTGCATGCTTCTAACTAAACTTTCAATTTCCCAGTGTGTTCTTTTATGTTCTCTTTCCGTAATTTATAGAAGGTGGAACTACCATTTGGTCATTAGGGGTTACCCTGTTGCCTTAGATCAGGAGCCAAAAAATTACTCACCAGGCAATCATTAGTAGAGATAAGATAAAGAGCAGTTTTAATAGAAGGTCTTCAACCACGGGAGTACAGAGACACGTGTGCCACGTGTCCAGGGCGTTCCGCAATTTATTACCCATCCAATCCCAGATCTTTCCACCCCCAGATCCTCTCCCCTAGCACACCTCTCTGGAATTTGAGTCAGGGGCTCTGGGACCCCCTCTTCCTCATCTTCCTCTTCTTCACAGCATGTCCAGTCCTTGAAGCTCCTTCAAAGTTCTGGGTTTTGAAGGTTGCTTTGTCTGTTGGTGTATCTTGTTGTTCAAGCCAGGGTGCAAATGTTCTTAAATAAAATGAAGGTCTACCTTGAGGGAAGTCTAAACAAACTAAAGGAATTTAGAAGGTTTGATATGAAATGGGAAAAAGGGTTTGGGTATGTGTAAACTACTGTGCTTAAGTGTGAGTTAACTAAAGTTACTTCTAAAATCTACAAAAACTAAAAATCCAAAAAATTCAAAGGTATCGCCCTCCACCCTCCTACTTCTTGAACAGTTTTCAGTAACAATAAACTGTTTGTCTGCTGGACTATACTGGGGTTTAGAGCAAAGGAGGACTACCTCCTCTTGTGGTACTAAAGTAAAAATGCCATTTTCTGCAACGTCCTTTGTGGTTTTGTCTACTAGTCTGTTTCCAATATTTACAGAGGAAAGCCCAGTTTGGTGGTCTTTACAATGCATTACTGCCACTTGTTCTGGTTTCTGCATACTCTCCAAAAGTTGTAAAATTTGTTCAGGATGTTTTATGGGAGTTTCTTGGGGAGAAAGAAGCCTTCTTTCCCTACAAATGACCCCATGTGCATGTATCACCACAAAAGCATACTTGGCAGAAAAATTATGTGATGTAAGGGAACTATGTGATAGGATGGAAGTGGACCTGAAGGTTCAGGATGCCCCTCGCTGGTACCTTGAAGCACATTTTTAAAAAAAGATAATATTTGTGTCAGAAAGTTTTATTTCAACAGTGTCAGCAATAGTAGCAGTTTCAAATGCAGATGCTTCATTTTGTCCGGATCACTTCACCTCATCTTTAACTTGCACAGAATATTCATAGCAGAGTTACTAGATGTGTTGGTTTTGGCTGGGATAGAGATAATTTTCTTCACAGTGTGTGGTATGGGGTTGTGTTTTGGATTTGTGCTGAACAAAGGGTTGATAATATAGAGGTGTTTTTACTATTGCTGAGCAGGGCTTGCACAGAGCCAAGGTCTTTTCTGCTTTTTGTACTGCCATGCTGGGGAGGGGGCTGGGGGTGCGTGGGAGGTTGGGAGGAGACACAGTTGGGACAGGTGACCCCAACTGACCAAAGGGATATGCCAGACCATATGGCATCATGCTCAGTGTATAAAGTAGGGGGAAGAAGGAGAAAGGGGAGGACAATTGGAGTGATGACATTTGTCTTCCCAAGTAACTGTTACATGTGGTGGGGTCCTGGTCTCCTGGAGATGGTTGAACACCTGCCTGCCCATGAGAAGTAGTAAATTCATTCTTTCTTTTGCTTTGCTTGTGTGTGTAGCTTTTGATTTCCCTATCAAACTGTCTTTATCTCAACCCACAAGATTTCTAACTTTTACCTTTCTGATTCTCTCCCTGATCCTACTGGTGGGCTGCTCTGGAGAAGACGAAAATGGAGGTCTTCCCTCCCCCTCACCAGGAAAGGGGAGAAATGGAGGAAAGAAAAAAAAAGTTCTTCCCAACAGGAACTCACTGTCTGTGGTTGGAAACTCATGGCTTGGTTTCCCCTCTCCTTCCATGTGCACAAGAATTGCTGCCAAAAAAAAAAATGGGAACAGAGGAGGGAAAGTAGGAGACCTCCTTCCCAAATAGTTCATCTCCGATGAAAATCCAAGTAGGTTCTGAACTGGGTAGAACTGAGCTAGTTGGGTAGCCAGGTTGAGAACAAAAACACCTCGTAAAGACAACTCCTCACCCCTCCCCATACACCCTTGAGGGTCATTAACTTGGAATGTGGTTTTGCCAGCAGCTTCTTTTGTGTTAGTCCATTGCCCAAGGCACAGCCAACTTGCCCATTCAACATCCCTTTCACACAGTGGGTAGGGGGAAGGGAAAATTGCTGCTTAGTTTCCCAGAACAAGTAAAACCATGACAATGTCCTGATATTTCATGGGCCCATCAGGTTATAAATAGCTCACCCTTCCCCTCCCAGTCCAAGTCTGCCTGAGTTATTCCAACCTTGACAACCTTATCTACCTACTCACTGTTCTGATGTTCTTCAGTGGTGCCACTTTTGGGCATGTGAGCAACTACATGACGTACCTTCAGTCGTGTTTTCTACCTGTGCAGTGATGTCCTGCCACAATGCAGCAGCCCAGATGAGTTTACCCCTGTGTTGCCAATTGACCTTCTTCCATTGCTGCAACCACCCCCATAGTGTGTTAGCCACCATCCAGGAGTCAGTATAGAGATACAGTACAGACCACTTTTCTTGTTCATCAACCTTTAGGGACACTTGGATGTCTTTCACTTCTGCAAATTGGCTTGACTCGCCTCCTCCTTCAACAGCCTCAATGGTTCGTCATGTGGAACTCCACATATCATCTGGTTGCATGATACATTAAGGGGATGTTCCCTTTGAACATCCAGTGCAGCACAGGCAATCACAATGCCAAGAGGAAACAAGCTTCTGTCCCAACAAGCTTCTGTCCCAACAACTTCTGAGGCTGTTTGAACCCCCTCATAGGCTGCTAATATCTCCTTTTCAGTTGGTGTGTTGTGAGTGGGCTTCTGATCCTCGATAACCCTAGCTCCAAAACCCTAATGGTCAACCTTGGGTTTCTCCTGGTGTTTTCTCTCAGAGGCTCCAGGTGAGACCATGCTCCTCAGTTGCAGTGTAGAGTATATTTTGCATGGTTGGTCCTGTCCAAACAGGTCCAAGAGCTACTGCGTGAGCTATTTCCTCTTTGATCTGCTCAAAGGTCTGTTGTTGCTCAAGGTCCCACTCAAAATGGTTCTTCTTCCAGGCTCACAAGCTGGCTCTAACTTGGAATATGCACTCTCCAGAACCCCTCAAGGCCTAGGAAAGCTTATGTTTCCTTCTTGTTAGTTGGTGGAGACATAGTTGCTATTTTGTTCACCACATCCATAGGCACATGATGGTGTCCATTCTGTCATTTTATTCCCAAGAACTGGATCTCTCACGCAGTTCCCTTTACCTTACTTTGTTTTATGACAAAACCAGCTTTCAGAAGAATTTCAATTATTTTCTTCCCTTTCTCAAACACTTCCTCTGCTGTGTTGCCCCACACCATGATTTCATCAATATATTACTGGTGTTCTGGAGCTTCATCCTGTTCCAGTGCAGTCTGGATCAGTCCATGGCAGATGGTCAGGTTGTGTTTCCACCCCTGGGGTAGTCGATTCCAGGTGTACTGGACACCCCTCCAAATGAAAGTAAACTATGACCAGCACTCTCCTGCCAAAGGAATGGAGAAAAACACATTAGTGATGTCTATTGTCGCATCACTTTGCTGCCTTTGACTCCAGTTCATATTGAAGTTCCACCATGTCTCCTCTTAAACTCACCTTATAAACTCACCTAATAAAGACAACTCCTGGCATCCCCCTGTCACTCCAGAGATCCAGATGGGTTCTGCACTCCTGTGCCTTGATGTCATCAGTGTGCACTGTGCACCAATGTCTACTAAAGCTCTGTACCTCTGTGGATCTGATGTGCCAAGCCATCAAATCCACACAGTCCAGTATGCCCGGTCATCCCTTTTCTCCTCCTGGCCAAAGGCAGGGACCCTCTATTCCTGCTACTGGTCAGTGTATTCACTGTCTGATCTTTGCAATGCCAGACCAGAAGTCCCCTTACCAGGATGAAAGGAGGTGGTTTCCAGCTTAGAGGTGGGTTTCCCATACCACTTCCTCATGTCTTCCCCCTGGTCACACAGAAAGAACCAGAGTTCACCACATGACCTGTGTTTGGGGCTTCATTCCCCTCTGACCAGGGCAGGAGAGGACTGATCTCTTGGGTTGCTACTGAGAGTTGAAGTGCTGTCTCAAGGGGATGTGGAAGTATCCAGAGTTTCTTCTACATTTTGGAGCCAGGAGGATGCCATCTCTATGGTTGGTGTATCCTGGTAATACATTGCTGCCAAGCTGCTGGAATATGATGCAGGGGCACTTTGAACCACCTTCTTCCACATGGTAATTCTGCAAGGGATATCTCTGGATCTTTAGGGATGTCATCACTTTTTAGATTACTACAGATGACTTCCAGCACTGTTAATTCTCTCAAGTACTGGATACCTTCATCTGCAATGGCTCACTTTCCTAGGGAGAAGCATAAGAGAGGTTTTCTTACAGAGACGACCTGCAGGGGCATCATCTTCGCACCTGGGAGACCATGGAAGATGGGATCCGACACCTGAGAGAAATGGCACTGTTAGAAGATACTTTTTACAAGGGACAGGCAACCCAATAGAGACCCTGATGAGGTCAAGTGTACATCACAGATGTGGTGGAACCTCGGACACTCAGGGCCACCCATATATGCTAATTTCCTAGTGACAATGCACTGGAAGGGAAACCAAGAAACAGTGGGCTCTATCTTGAGTAAAATCAGGACACATAATGAGATTGTCTGTGCCCCGTTATGGCCCCCTATCTCTTCTGTAGAGAAATTAGTTGCAGACCTCTGGGCACTGACTGAGGAAGTAAAAAATGACCACAAAAATCTCAGAGAGGAGTTTAAAGAGAGCATTGTCCATGTGTCTCACCAGTGCAAACTGGGACCCCTGCTATCTGAAACAGGTGTCCTCCAGCTAGGGAGAGGGGGTACACCACACAGGAAAACCTGTGGTGTTTCCTATGGAAAATGACCAGAGGCAATTCCATGAGGATGGATGTAGCTCCATTCTCCCATGGGCAAGCCCCTAGACAGAACCAGAGGAACTGTAACATGTCTGATCCCTTAGAAGGCACCTCCCGTATGTACTCACAGGGAGAAAGCCACAATTACCAAGACCAACATAACAGGAGCCCTGCCTCTAACCAGGTAGAGGTACAGGATAACTGTGTCTATTGGACTGTGTGGATCTGATGGCCTGGCACATGAGACCCACGAGAATGCAAAGCTTTGGTTGACACTGGTGCACAATGCACTCTAATGCCATCAGGGCATGTGGGGGTGGAGTCTATTTCAATTGCTGGAGTGACAGGGAGCTCTCAAGAGCTGACAGTGGTGGTAACTGAAGTGAACTTGATGGGGAAGGAGTAGCAGAGACAACCCATTGTGACTGGTCCAGACACCCCATGGATCCTGGGTATTGGTTGCCTAAAGAATGGGTATTTCAAAGATCCATAAGGAAATTGGTGGGCTTTTGGGATAGCTGCTGTAGAGACAGAAGGGATTAAAAAGTTGAATGCATTGCCTGGCCTCTTAGAGAATCCTTTTGCTGTGGAACTGCTAAAGGTTGAATAACAGCAGGTGACAATTGCCACTGCAACAGTGCATTGTCGGCAATATCGCGCAAACCGAGACTCCATGATTCCCATATGTAAGATGATCCGTGAGTTGGAGAGCCAAGGAGTGGTCAGCAAGACTCACTTGCTCTTCAACAGCCCCCTTTGACCCATGCAAAAACCCAATGGAGAATAGAGACTGACAATGGGCTATCGTGGTTTGAATGAAGTTACCCCATCGCTGAGTTCCGCTGTGGTAGACGTGCTGGAGCTTCAGTATGAACTGGAGTCTAAGGCAGCAAAGTGGTGTCACCATTGTCATTGCTAATGTGTTTTTCTCCATTCCTTTGGCAGGAGAGTACTGGTCACAGTTTGCTTCCACCTGGAGGGGTATGCAGTACACCTGGAACTGACTATCCCGGGGATGTAAACACAGTCCCACCATCTACCACAGACTGATCCAGGTTGCACTTGAGAAAGGTGAGGTTCCAGAACATCTGTAGAACATTGATATCATTGTATGGGGGAACACATCAGAATAAGTCTTTCAGAAAGGAGAGAAGATCATCCAGATGCTCTTGGGAGCCACGTTTGGCATCATACAGATTAAGGTCAAGGTACCTGCCTGAGAAATCCAGTTCCTGGTAGCGAAATGGAAAGACGGATGCCGTCAGATCCCGACAGAAGTCATCAACAAGATAACAGCAATGTCTCCACCAACCAGCAAGAAGGAAACACATGCTTTCCTCGGTGCCATAGGTTTCTGGAAGATGCACATCTCAGAATACAGTCAGATTGTAAATCCTCTCTACTTCATAACACGTAAGAAGAATGATTTCCAGTGGGGCCCTAAACAGCAACAAGCCTTTAAACAGATCCAATAGGAGATTACTCATGCTGTAGCCCTTGGGCCAGTGAGGATGGGACCAGAGGTGAAGAATGTACTCTACCCTGAAGTTGAGGAAAATGGTCCTTCCTGAAACCTCTGGCAGAAGGTGCCTGGGGAGACTCAAGGTCGACCTCTTGGACTCTGGAGGCAAAGCTACAGAGGGTCTGAGGTCAATGACACTCCAACAGAGAAATAGATTCTAGTAGCCTATGAAGGAGTTCAAACCACTTCAGAGGTGATTGGCATGCAAGCACAGCTTCTCCTGTCACCCCGACTGCCAGTGCTGGGGTGGATGTTCAAGGGAAAGGCTCCTTCCAGGCATCATGCCACTGACACTACATGGAGTAAGTGGATTGCCTTGATCATGCAACGGGCCAGAATCAGGAACCCTAATCATCCTGGGATCTTGGAGATAATTACAAATTGGTCTGTGAGAATTTTGGTCTCGCAGATGAAGAGGAATAAGAACAGGTGGCATCTGCTGAGGAAACTCTACCATAAAACCAATTACCAGAGGACAAAAAACATTATGATTTTTTCACTGGCAGTTCCTGTTGCATTGTAGGGATGAACTGGAAATGGAAAGCAGTCGTATGGAACCCCACATGACAAGTTGCAGAAGCCACAGAAGGACAAAGTGGATCAGGTCAAGTTGCAGAGTTCAGAGCCGTCCAACTGGCTTTGTATATTGCCTAATGAGAGAAGTGGTCAAGACTTTATCTCTACACTGACTCGTGGATGGTGGCCAATGCTCTGTGGGGGTGGTTGGGGAGATGGAAAAAGACCAACTGGCAATGTAAACCCATCTGGGTTTCTGAAATGTGATGAGACACTGAATCATGAGAGTCTGTCCTGTAGATGCACATGTGCCCAAAAGCCAAGCAAATGAAGAACATTGCAACAACAAACAGGTAGACTGAGCTGCCCAAGTCAACGTGTCGCAGTTAGACCTTGATTGGTAGGACAAGGGAGAGTTGTTCCTAGCTTGATGGGCCCATGATGCCTTAGGTCATCAGGGAAGAGATGCCACCTCTAGGTGGGTGCGAGATCAAGGGGTGTATTTAACCATGGATGCCATTTCCCAGGTTATCCATGACTGTGAAACATGCACTTCAATCAAGCAGGCTAAGAAAGTAAAGCCCCTGTGGTATGGTGGGCAATGGACCAAGAATAGATATGGAGAGGCCTGGTAGATTGATTACATCACACTGCTGCAAACTCGCCAAGGTAAGCTCTATGAGCTCACCATGGTGGAAGCAAACACTGGATGTTTGGAAATGTACTCTGCCTGGAATACCATCCTGGGCCTTGAAAAGCAAGTCCGGTGGCAACATGGCACCCCAGAATGAATTGAGTCAGACAATGGGACTGACTTCAAGAATAACCTAGTTACCACCTGGGCTAAAGAGCAGGGTACTGAGTGGGTATATCATATTTCCTATCATGCACCAGCCACTGAGAAGGTTGAACAGTGTAATAGACTGTTGAAAACCACTTTTAAGGCATTGGGTGTGGGGACTTTTAAGTACTGGGATCAGCATTTAGCAAAGGCTACTTGGTTAGTCAACACTAGAGGTTCTGTCAACCAAGCCCACCCTGCCCAATCAGAGTCCCTTCATACTCTAGATAAAGTCCCTGTAGTGCACCTGAGAGATATGTTAGGGAAAACGGTTTGGATTAGTCCTGCCTCAAGCAAATGTAAACCCATTCTTGGGATCATGGAGAAACATGATGTATACCTCAAGGGGACCTAATTTTTGGGTAAACTGTCCATAACATTTTGCCTGTATGTGTATATATTTGTAAATGTGTATATAATTGGCATACTGTAGGTATGTGTATGGTTAGAAAGTTCAAATCCAATAAGTGTGGGAAACGGCTGGGCTGTAGACAGTTTAGGCTTTGAATTTGATCAGTTACAGCTGTGAGTTTGTAAAAGAATGTAAACACCAGGAAGGTGGGAGAGCAGAAAAGGAGGAAGAACTGCAGTAAATAACAGATGTTAATAACAGATGTTATTTTGAGATTTGCCAGCACGTGAAGGGACACTGACCACCTATCAGAAGATGAACTACAGCAAGTGAATAGGAACACATAACCAATGAATTATAACATGTATACTTGTGGACAGAAGACTGTAAAACTAAGCCTGCTGTTAATAAAGTGCCTATTGCCTGCCAACCAAAGGAGTGAGCATCTTTTGTCCTCCGCAATATAGCATGATGGTGAAACAGGAGAAGACCTTAAAAGTTAATTGAAACACTTTTACTGTAAGCCCATAAGAGTCCCTTATTCCCTGTACTACTTACAGGAAGGCTATGTTCTGTTCTAAGTGCACCAGACCTTAAAGAAACCACATCAAACACTAGA
Source organism: Myiozetetes cayanensis (assembly GCF_022539395.1). Classification (NCBI taxonomy): domain Eukaryota; kingdom Metazoa; phylum Chordata; class Aves; order Passeriformes; family Tyrannidae; genus Myiozetetes; species Myiozetetes cayanensis. The sequence goes on along the minus strand of NW_026087413.1, from coordinate 29,101 downwards.
CAAGGAACTCAATACCCATAAATCTCATCTAGAGGAGCCAAGGTAGACATTTGAATAGGTGAAGTAGGCCTGAAGCCAAGGTTTTCTTCAAACCTGGACGATCAGAACACGAAACAAAGGAAAGTACAGAAGGTCACGCAGGTCACCCGAGGAAGAAGAGTAGATTTGCGACCCCAGGATGAAGGCAAAACCGGAACTACCCTAATTTATTCCTCAAAATAGAGACCACGCCTCAAACTCCGCCCTGAATCCACCTACTATGAATATTGTAATAAATACCTTGTTGTTTATGGGCATAAAATTCTACCTTTAAGCAGTTTTCTTTTATCTGCCTTTTTGGGCATCAATTTTGGCGAAGCCACGCAGGAGAACTTGGATCCACCCGGTTGCAGAGGCCATCGGAGGTCAGGACCCCTTCCCAGGTGCCTAAGGTAAGATTTTACCTATAAAAGGGGGGGTTTCTATCTTCGCTGGCTTCTCATGGGGTGGACAAGGATCTCTTAACTAAAGGTATTTATTCTGGTTCTTTTGGGTTACACCGGTGTCTGTGGGTCTGTGGAAAAGGTGTCCCATTGCCAATGCAGGACGTTGCTATAAGGCAAGGCACCCCATAAAGAAGGACGCTTCTTTCAGTCTGTACAGGTTATGTTTGGCCAATGTTTAGATGAACATCTGTTTGGGAAAGTTGAGAACTCAGTATCTCAATAGTTTCCTTCTGGTTTCTGGTTTAGATAAGGATTCTGGGCCTGGAACGTGTCATATCATCTTGTCTTACATGTAGTTATTGTACTGAATTTATTTAGTATTACACTGTTATTTTGTTATATGTGGTTTGCGTCTCGTGGATATAACAAAAAACTAGGTTTTGGCATTTCGCGGTCTGTGGTGACATCTTGTGGTTTTACTCGGTAAAGGCGTCTTGCAACTGTAATAGTATCTTGTGGGTTTAGTTAATATGGGAGGGACCCAAGGGAAAGAAATAAACCCTAAAACTCCCCTGGGATGTATCTTAAAGCACTGGAAGGAATTGGGTGGGATTCCTGGTGGAAATTTAAGTAAGAAAACCCTACTCAAATATTCACAAAATTGGTGGCCATTGTATAAGTTAGATGATGGTGAAAAGTGGTCTCCAAGTGGAACACTAAATTATAATACCTTGTTACAACTTATGTTGTTTCTTCGTAGACATGATAAATGGGATGAAGTAATTTACTGTGATTAATTCTTCACCCTGAAAAATAAGCCAAAGTGGTAAAAGGATTGTGGAATAAATGTAGCACCCCAAGACCCCCTTGTGTTAGCGCTTGAGCAAGATCAGAAAAATCATAAACAGAATAAGGGTTGCTGCGATGCTTGTAGCATTGGTGAGAGGTACCTTAATTTAAGGAGAAGTAGTGATCAAGATAGCTTAATCAACCTCACTGATCTCCAACCTTTTGCCCCACCCATAAAGGAGGACACCGGGGACAACTGATTGGAGTCTTTCTTTAAAAAGAGAGAAAGCACTCCAATAGGCAAGGAAAAAGGGAAGGGAAAAGAAAAGGACATGCCAGATCTAGAAGGGGGTAAAACAGAAGAAATGCCAGGTCGGGGAAAAGATAAAACAAAAGTTAGCCCACCAACACCAGGAACAGATGACCCTGGGGAAGGGACCAACCACTCATATTATACTAGGGCAACAGAGCGAAAAGCCAGGGAAATAGAGGAGCGAAAGGCCAAGGAAATAGAGGAGCAAAAGACTAAGGAAATAGAAGGACAAGAAGTTAAAGAATTAGAAAAAGGTAAAGCCAAAGACAAAACAAAGGGAACACATACTATCGCCCCTCTCTGTCAAATAATGCCAATAGTGGGAGAGCAGTCGAGAGTCAAAATACCTTTCACAACAAGTGATTTAAACAGTTGGAGGGATGAGGTTAAGTGCTTCAGGAAAAATCCAGAAGGGGTCTCTAAAAGATTTGAATTAATTGCAAAGAACTTAGATATAGACTGGGAAAATATAGATCTCATGTTGTCAGAACTAACAGAAACAGAGAAAGAACTCGTCATAAAAACAGGGAGAACACATGCTACTTTGCTACCAGGAAATCCTGGAGAGATATTTCCTAAAGAAAATCCAAAGTGGGATCCAAATGACTCAATTCAGTATGATATACTAGTACAGTACAGAAAATTAATTGCTTTAGGCTTACAACATGCAATTCCTAAAGCAATAAACTGGGCAGCTTTATATGACGTGAGACAGGGATGAGACGAAACCCCCTCAGATTTCTTAGAGAGACTCAGAGCTGCAATGAGACAATACACGCCACTGGACCCTGCATCAGAGACTGGGAAACAACAATTACTAGGATTACTTATGAGGCAAAGTAATCCAGATATTAGAAAGAGACTGCAAAAGCTAGAGTATCCAGCAGATAAAGATTTAGAAATGCTGATGAATGAGGCTTGGAAAGTCTATAATAACAGGGAACAAGAAGAGAAAAAGAGAGAGGATAGAAGGCTTGCCAAAGCTGTAGTCATAGCGATGACAACACATAAATCAAAGCACCCAGGTTCAAATTCACACAGCAGTAGTAAGGATCGCAGCAAACTTCATCCAGAAAAGAGTTCTGCTCCTCGACAAAGAAAAGTCGAGTCGGACCAGTGTGCATATTGCCTTCAGAAAGGACACTGGAAACGGGAATGTCCTAAAAAGAAAGAGAAAAGTACTATCATTGCCCTTCAGGGCAGTGACTGAAGTGGACCCGTGGGCCAACCCCTAGCTGACCCACTGGTTAAACTGGAGCTAGGGGAAAATGAAAAGGAAATGGACTTTTTAATTGACACTGGAGCTACATTTTCAGTTTTAAACCAGGAATTAGTGCCAAAAAGTGATGAATTTATTCAAGTAGTGGGAGCTACAGGCCAATCAGAAAAAGCTTTGTTTCTGAAATTCCTAAAATATAAAATTGGAAAACTACTTCTCTAAACAATTAGATTAAGTAAGTAAAGGATGACGTACCTGTTTGAGGTCAGTTGCTGTTGTGATAATGAACATAGAAGAAGCCAGAAAACTTACTATGGGCCAGAAAATTACTGTTCTAGCATCCCATACTGTATCGACAGTACTGGAACAGAAGAGTGACCATTGACTGTCACCTTCCAGATTCCTGAAGTATCAGGCAATCCTAGCTGAATCAGATGATATAACCATTCAAGTGACTAACGTTGTCAACCCAACTTCATTCCTAGAAGGAAGAATGTCAGCAGAGCCCGTCAAGCATGACTGCCTGGAAACCATCGAGGCTGTGTATTCCAGCCACCCGGACCTTACAGAAGAACCACTTGAAGATGCGGAAGACTGGTTCACGGATGGCAGCAGCTTTATGAAGCATGGGGAGAGACTGGCAGGTTATGCAATAACTGCAACAGAACAGGTAATCGAATCAAACCCTCTGCCTGCAGGAACCTCAGCGCAAAAAACAGAGTTGATAGCTCTGACCCGAGCTCTTGAACTAGGAGAAGGACAACGAATTAACATTTGGACAGATTCTATATATGCTTTCTCCATTGTACATGCTCACGGATCAATCTGGAAGGAGAGAGGACTACTAACGACCCACAGGAAAGCTGTAAAACATGCTGAAGAAATCCTACAATTGTTAGAAGCCGTCCAACTCCCAAATCAGGTGGTCATAATGCATTGCAAGGGACACCTAAGAGGTAACACCGTTCCAGAAGTCGGTAACCGAAAAGCTGATGCAGAGGCTAAATTAGCTACTGCAAGAACTGATGAGGTAATTATATCAGCCCTTGTTCCAGAGGAATTAAATACTAATTTTAAGCCAGAGTACCAAGACTCAGATCACAAGTGGATACAAAGGAACAAAGGTAAGATGTTAGATAATGGATGGGGCCAGTTAGATACAGGACAATTGATGCTTTCAGAAAAATTAATCTGGCAATTTGTAAAAGCAGAACACGAAAAAGCTCATTGGGCCTTAGAACCCCTCTATCATTACTTAAGAGCTAGAATAGCAGGACCAAAGCTTTTCACAGCAATAAAGCAAGTCACATCTCAATGTGAACGTTGCCTAAACACAGGGACTAGAATACAGAAAGGGGCAATTTACAGGGGAAAATGCCCCGGAGAAGTATGGCAAATTGATTTCTCTGAACTTCCAAGAAAAGGGGGGTATAGATACCTCCTTGTTTTGACAGTCACATTTTCTGGGTGGCCTGAAGCATTCCCATGCAGGACAAATAAAGAGAGGGAAGTGACCAAAGTCCTGCTAAATGAAATCATACCGAGATATTGAGTACCTAAAAATATATCCTCAGACAGAGGCTCACACTTTTGTGCCAAAATTGTAAAAGTAATAAGTAAAGCATTACAAATCAATTGGCAATTGCATACACCTTACAGACCCCAGGCTAGTGACCAAGTAGAGAAAATGAATCATCTCATCAAATAACAAATTGCCAAAATCTGCCAAGAAACCAATTTGCAATGGTACCAGGCTTTACCTATTGCTCTGATCAGGCTAAGAGTGAAGCCTCGTTCAAAAGAGAAACTGAGTCCATTTGAAATTCTGTATGGTAGACCTTATGCAATGCAAGTTGTTAACAGCGAAGCTGTGGATCAAATATGCAATCAATACATACATGACTATGTAATAGCAGTGGGAAAACACTTTGATAAAAATGCTACAGTGTTAATAGATAACCAACCCAAACAACCTGACTGTAAATTGCATCCTTTCCATCCTGGTGATTGGGTATATGTTCAGAATCTTTTAGGAAAACCTCTGCAAGAAAAGTGGGAAGGACCTTTCCAGGTACTATTGACCACCTTCACGGCAATCCGGATTAAGGAGCCACCTGCTTGGATCCACTACTCTCGGGTCAAGAAAGCTCCAGAGAACCCCCAAGAAAATTCCTGAGGGAATGCACCACCATGGACTGGCGAACTCCAGCATTATTCCTTGGACTTTTGATAAGTATAACTTCAACACAAAACACTACCATGGAATGGTCATGGTCAAATGCACGAATTATCACATCGATATTTTCAGCTGAAACAGCATCTCGACCAGGCATAGCCATTTACGTCCTACACAATAACATACCATACACACAACAGGACTGGATTAAACCCCCAAAGTCTTTGTACACCATAATAGGAAAACAGAATGAAGTAATACAAATAGGGTGCAAAGGTGTTAATACTTTGACACAGAAAACTAGACTAATCGAAATGGTAGTAAAATCCCTAAGCAACCAAGCACTCACATATACTCAGACAGATAAGAATATTTGGGTTAAAGAAAAAGGTCTGATTTCATGCCGGAAAGAGAACATAAAAGACAATGAACAACACAAAGCCAAGTGCGAGACAAAATTAATACTTGATCAGTCAGTGTCAGTTCAGTGCTCTTGGGAAAGTAAAGATAGGAGTATCTCTGAGACATTTACTATCTGGCTTGAAACAAAGTCCACTACCAAACCACCTGAAAAAGGAACGGATAAAGCCACAGTCCCTACTCCAAATTGCAAAGGAACACATAACCTGACCTTTATAGAACCTCATGTAGTGATACAGTCTAACGAGCTAAAATTACTATTAGATCCCACATACTCACTGAAAAGAATCCAAGTAAATGTTCAGATAAACGTCACACACATACAAAAAGACTTCCAGCCTTTTATACAACAGAACCTTAAAGGCTGGAAGGCATGGTTGGCTGCCAGATCACACCCACGACGTGTGCGGAGGGACGCAACCGGATGGCTTGGAATGGGTTTAGGAGTTCTAAACACAATAGACCAGGAAGTACTAGTTAATAAACTGAGTGCTGTCACTTCCAACCTAGGGAAACTTAAAGTGCCTCTAAGCTCATCCATGCTTACTCTAACTGAAACACAGTCACTAGCAATTCATTTGTTAACCCTAGTAGTCAACCATACATCCTAAGACTTTCTCAGAATTACTGATCAAATTGGAAAAGCTAACAAGAAAATTGCACTCACCTTCCAGTGCATACAAACACAACAATGGGTACAAACAGTGGCTGCAGGAATACTAAGAGAGGGAACATCAGGAATATTACCCCAGGAAATAAAAGAATTAATAGCCAGAAACAGTTCCACCACCCAATTTGAGAAAAAGTACCAGGCATGGTGGCAACTGGTGAATTTCACTTATACTCCACAAAATGAACAAATTGAAACTTATGTACTTACTATTAGTGCTGCTAAAGAGACAACTATCTTTCCTATCCTGACCTTAGGGACCATACATCAGAATGTTGTAGTTCGACCCGTAAGTCATAATGTGTGGGCACACTATGATTCCTCCAAGAACAGATGGCAGTCAATCAGTACGGAGGCCTGTATCCCTAAGGAACAACTAGGATACATCTGTGAAAATGCAGTCGTAGAAAATGAAGATTTGTGTTTAGATGCTGAAAATAGCATGTGTACTTTTGAAATGCTTCCCCATAATGTAAACCAATCGCAAGTGTACTATGTAGGAAACGGATGTGCATGTATTAGAACATTTTGTGATTATGTTTTTATTGATCATTGTTATGTAGAAACAAATGGTACTAACTTTTGTGTATGTAATTTTACTAAAATGATAAGTTGTGATTTTAATTATACTGTTCCTGTTACTACTAAGCAACTAATCGAGGCTAAGTATAGTTTATATCATGATGTACCAAAATTGCAGATAGGAATGGAAACTGATCTTTTTAAAGCAATGCTTAAGCATCCTGACGTAGAGAAACTAGTCGAAAAAGTAAGTAGAAAATCACAATGAATGATTTGACAGGTTGAACATGACTCCACCAGTATAACAAATGTCCTGACTAAAGTAGAACAAACAGGACAGCATCATTGGTGGGATATCTTTACAGGACAATCCCCTTCGGCAACAACAGTGTTCGACTACCTAATACACCCAATATTATAGTAATAACCATGCTTTTGTTGTCCCTTTTAAATATATGGTTGTGGTATAGGTTGCACTCTATAATCAGAAGGACCCAAATAATATGGGTAATGATTCACACTCACACTTCTCTGGAACTTGACGAAAGATTTCGTAAGTTCTAAGAAAAGGGGGGAATGAAACAGGAGAAGTCTTTAAAAGAGTTAATTGAAACACTTTTACTGTAAGCCCATAAGAGACCCTTATCCCCTGCACTACTTACAGGAAGGTTATGTTCTGTTCTAAGTGCACCAGACCTTAAAGAAACCACATCAAACACTAGACAAGGAACTCAATACCCATAAATCTCATCTAGAGGAGTCAAGGTAGACATTTGAATAGGTGAATTAGGCCTGAAGCCAAGGTTTTCTTCAAGCCTGGACGATCAGAACACGAAACAAAGGAAAGTACAGAAGGTCACCCAGGTCACCCGAGGAAGAAGAGTAGATTTGCGACCCCAGGATGAAGGCAAAACCGGAACTACCCTAATTTATTCCTCAAAATAGAGACCACGCCTCAAACTCTGCCCTGAATCCACCTACTATGAATATTGTAATCTAATGATGCAATAATATGAATATGGATGTAATTATGTTTTAATCGCAGTTAGAAACTGTATAAATTGCTTGTTATTACTGAACCACTTCGGAGCTTTTGTCCAGCCTGAGCTGGAAGCTACCCTGATGTCGCAAATAAATACCTTGCTGTTTATGGGCATAAAATTCTGCCTTTAAGCAGTTTTCTTTTATCTGCCTTTTTGGGCATCAACGGTATGAAGAAATTTTATGGTTTAATTAAATGAAAAAGATTTTCTTGTTGAATTTTTTTTCATTGTTTTTCATTTCAACCTGTGGTGTTTGAGGCCATGGGGGATACCTCCCCTCTCTTCCCCTCCCTCAATGCAGGGAGGTGTGGGGGTCCCTGTGAAAAGTGCCATGAGAACTTAGGATGGATAGAAAAAACTACTGATGCCACCAGAATCTGCTCTCTGATTCCAGTCGGGAGGTTGCAAACGCAGGAGTGTGGTTGGGTTGCTCTCTCTCTCTCGTCGTGGATCTTGGCTCTGGTGTTTTCATTGCTACTGGATGGCTGGCCCTGCCGCTTCCTCGTTGCTGACCCCACACTGACTTCTCGCTGCAGGTATGCTCCAGTGTGTCTAGTACCTCTTTGAGGTACTTAGAGGGCACTCACTAGCACCCTGTCCCTCTAACCTTTTCATGCCATCCCACAGCTTGCCAGGGACAAGCCTGATATTGTCCCTCTCCATCACATCTAGTTTAAATCTCTGTCAATGAGCCCTGCTAGTTGCTGGGTAAAGACTCTCCTCCCTTGTTGAGAAACATGGGTACCATCTGATGCCAGCATGCCTGGTGCTGTGTAGGCCATACCATTGTCAAAACCCCAAAATTATGGTGGTGACACCAGCTACGGAGTCATGTATTAATAGACTCAGCTCATCTGTTTCTTTCAATATTGCTGCTTTCAACTGGAAGTATGAAGGAGAAAATAACTTGTGCCCCAGAATACTTTACTAAAGTCCTGAAATCTTTTTTGATCACACTCAGACTATGTGTTGCCATTCCCTTGCCCCCTACATGGAGGATCAGAAATGGGTAGTAGCCCATGGACCACACCAGGCTTGGAAGTTTCCTGGTCATGTCCAGGCCCCAGGGAAAGGAGGAGGGGAAGGGTCACCTTTCCCCTTAAAGATTCCTCTACATGTGGCACTGGATTTTTCCAATGAATCTGAGGCAAGTCTAGGCAGTGGGCGTAGCAGGATGTGAGGAATTGGAGGTGAACCAGGACCTCCTGGCTGGCAGCTGTAATCTTCTTACATCTTGAAGTTCTGATGAGGTTAAGGACCAGGTAACTTTGGTTTCCTGTTTGATTTGTCTCCTTTCAATTCTGTTTTTGAAGAACCAACTTCTTGATCTGCCCTCTCCTCTCCAGATTCTCCTTCTTCTTCTTCTTCCTCCCTTACTAATCACTGATATGGACCTGTAGCTCACCTTATCCATTTTTTCTTTTTCATTACTGGGGTAATTACTGTAGTTGTTGTGGTTTGAGTCCCTATCTCAGCCATAGTGTCCTCCTGTCATAGTTTACCTTGGTTGAAGCCAGGTATCTACTGAGCCTGCACCCCACTTCCTCCCAAAAGGAAAGGGGAAGAGGGAAAGGGGGAAAAGAAGAAAAAGGAAAAAAAAACTACGAAACTGAAACTGCCAAGAAAAATAGCTTTATATTTACACAAAGAGGGAAAAAAAGTAAAATTATAAACACTATATACACAGAAAAGAACTAACAACAAAAACTACTTCCCTACAACAAACGTTCTCCTTCTCCGAAGAGACAACCCGGCTATCAGTGCAGTTATCTGGAAGAGAAGAGAGGGTTTGCTTCCTTCCCATCTCTTTTATATCTAAAGTGACTTAACATGGTGCTCCAGTTTAAATGAGACACAGGTCTTTTGCTGAGGATGAGTTATGAGAAAAGACCCAAACTCCTCCCTCTAAGCAATTATAAATCCGAAATTAAGAGGCTCTGACTGAAGGAATACAAATTATGGAAAAGGAAAAATAACAGCCCTTTATTAAAAGGTATGTGTGTATTGGTAGAAACAACAAAAAGAAACAAATAAAACAACCAAACAATACTCCTATACCCACAAATAATCCCCTTCAAAACAAACCAATAAACAAGTAAAAGGAAAAAAAAGGTAAACAGTTCAGTTTTGCGCGCTTTGGTGCAATTCCAATCACAGTCAACAGGGGTCGCCGTTGGGTCACTGGAGATGCAGAGCCTGCAATTCTCCATGTCGGTCAGCAGGGGGCGCTGTGGGATCACGTGTCATTGCCATGTACGGTGGGGGGTGGGGGGGCAACACACTTGTCTCCCCTGGGGTGAAAGTCAGGGTAAAAGATTTGCAAACAGGGCAGTGGTCTCAACCGTGCGAACTATTAACTTGGGGTAGAGGGTATGCTTGTGTTTCCACAGATGAAGGACCGCGTTGGGTACCTGCTCGATGTGTCCGCCCTGTATTGGATGAACCATGCCCACAAGTTACGTGAAACCCATCTATGACCGTACTCAACAACTGAAATAAAGAATGCTACTGCCATAGACTGACAACGGATGGACTGTCTGGGCTGTTATTCTTGTCTGTGCATTTAGTTGTTTTTGTATTATCGATATTGCCGTGGTTTGTGTCTCCCTTGCAAGGGGTCCCGCAATGGACGATGCTCATTGGCAGTCTCTTTAATACAAAAACAGGGTGGTTTTCCCCCAGCTGGCCTGGGGGATTCTGGAAGAGTTAAAGCTAAGTAGGAACCTTTGTTCAGGGGAGAATTACGCCCGGACCCGGAAGATGTAACAATATGGTTTTCCGGTAAAATGTGCTGAGTCATAGTTGACTGACATGCGCAGTGAGTAGAGTTATATAACGTTGTTAGCGGTCAATGGAGGGATATTTATGTAATTTGGGGACCAATAAAGAGTTAACATGTGTAGCCTAAAAGTGTATTAAAATAGCAGACAGCGTGCAATAAAGTGTTCCAACCTCTGGATCCATAAGGGTTTGTGTCGTGTCCTGCCTCGACCCGTGACAATGGGACTCACTTTCAGAATAATCTTATAAGCTCTAGGGGAAAGAACAATGGCAAGGAGTGGATCTATCACATCCCTTATCACCCACAAGCCTCTGGGAAGATTGAAAGGTATAATGGACTGTTGAAGACTATGTTAAGAGCATTAAGTAATGGGACATGGGATGCATTGGGAGGCAAATTTAGCTGAAACCACTTGGCTGGTTAACACTAGGGGATCTGCTAACCGACCTGGTCCTGCCCAAACAAAACCTCTACATACTGTGGGAGGAGATAAGGTCCCCATACTACATATGGGGAAGTGACTGGGGAAGTCGGTGTGGGTTTCTCCTCCCATTGGAAAAGACAAACCCATCCGAAGGATTGTCTTTGCTCAGGGACCAGGGTGTACCTGGTGGGTAATGCAGAAGGATGGACAGACCTAATGTGTGCCTCAAGGAGATTTAACCTTGTGGGAAAAATAGTCAGTGGTGTGAGTTGTATGTTGCAGGAAGTAAAGTAACAGGCCAATGAAGAACAAATTTTGTGAGGAGCAAGGAGAGTGTCGGTGCCCAACAATCGATTGTGTTGCTTCTCCTGTCCTGAGTACCCATCCTGATGGAATGGAGCACAAGACCTGGAGTGATGGAAGAAGCCCATGAAAATGGGCTAATAATAATATCTGACTGTGCAAGGACAGGGGATAGTCAGAAGATATATAAATTATGTGGGATCTGAGTATGAAGCAAATGGTATGGAATAAGGGGTGGAGATTGTATTGGGTCTGGCTGAGCTGATTTCCCCATAGCAGCCCTCATAGTGCTTTGCATTGGTAGCTAGAAGGGTGTTGATAACACGCCAGTGTTTTGGCTACTGCTGGGCACAGCATCAGCACTGTAACATTCCTTCCCCTAGTGAGGGCATGATCCTGGGAGGGGACACAACCAGGCCAGCTTACCCAAACTAACCGAAGGGATATTCCATATTATATGATGTCAACTCAGATATAAAAGCTAAGGAAAGGAGGAGGAAGGGGAGACATTTGCTGTTTACACTGCCTGCCTGCTAAGAAACCACTATGTGTGCTGAAAGCCCTGCTTCCCTGGAAGTAGCCAAATACCATTTGCTAATGGGAAATAGAGAAAAAACCTTGTTATTTTCCTCTTTGCTTGTGCGTGTGCAAACTTTTGGTTTTGCTTTAGTAAACTGCCTTATCTCAACCTATAAGTAATTTTCCATCTTATTCTCTCTCCCCTGTCTGGCATCCAGCCAAGTTCAACCCACTACACCTACAAAGGGACAATCACTTCTCTGGTCCTGCTGGTCACACTGTATTTGATACAAGCCAGGATGCCATTGGCCTTCTTGGCTTATGTTTATCAAACTGAGCAGCTTGCCAGCCACTCTTCCCCAAGTCTGTAATACTGCATGGAGTTGTTGTGACCCAAGTGCAGGTCCCAACACTTTGCCTTATTGAACTTCATTAGCCTCAGCCCATCAATTCAACCTGTAGATCCCTCTGTAGAGCCTTCCTAAACTCAAACAGATCAACGCTCCAGTCCAACTTGCTATTGTTGGCAAACATACTACACTCAATCGCCTCATCTAGGTCATCAATAAAGATATTAAACAAGACTGGTCTCAATACTGAGCCCTGGGGATCACCAGCTGCCAGTTGGATATAACTCCATTCGCCACCACTCTTTGGGCCTGGTCATCCAGCCAGTTTTTTACCCAGTGAACAGTATACCCGTCTGTGAGATACTGGATCCGAATCTCAGTGAATTATTGATATGGGTTAGAACCAACTCACTGTCAGTGTGAGTGTGTGTGTATGTGGGGAAGGGTTGAGCCTAGACCTGCAAGTACATGGTAAGGCCTGTGATGAGAGCACAAGGCAGAGTCGAAAGGCCTGCAGCCCATGCAGAGCACATGGAAGAGCTGAAGGCCATGTAGCTGGGCTGTCAGTCAAGGCAGGCCTGCCTGGTAGCCTGCTCACACCATGCCCTTGCAGCCTCTGGTTGGCTATAGCACACCTCTCTCTGCCCTGGAAGGCACTGTTGCCTTAAAGGATCGGTCGGGAGCAAAAATTACTCACCAGGCAAATTTAGGAGAGATAAGATAATAGAGCAGTTTTAATAGAAGGCCTTCAACCATCACAGGGGTACAGAGACGCACACTCCGTGTCCAGGAAGTTCCACAATTTAGGGTATTATTCCATCCAGTCCCAGATCTATCTACCCCCCAAGATCCTACCAGTTCTGCCCCCAGTTCTGCCCCTGGCACACCCCTCTGGAAATTGAGTTAGGGGGCTCTGGGACCCCATCTTCCTCATCTTCCTCTTCATCACATCACATCACATCCAGTCCTTGGTGCTCCTCCAAAGTTCTGGGTTTTGAAGGATGATTTGTCTGTTGTGGTATCTTGTTGTAGAGGCCTGGGGTGCGATGTTCTTAAACAGAAGGAAGGTCTACATTGAGGGAAGTCTAAACAAGCTAAGGAATTTAGAAAGTTAGATATGAAATGGTGTGGTGGTTTGACCTTGGTTGAATGCCAGGTGTCCACTCAAACCATGCCAGACACCCCCCCCCCCCTTTTTTTCTTTCCCAGAGGGAAAGGGAAGAGGGAATGTGCTGGTTTAAAGGTAAACCGTCAGGAGAAGTGAATCCAACTCAAAAGAGATTATAAGTCAGAATTACAATTTAATAAAAATAATACAATAAATACAATTATACAGATGAACAATTGGTTTTAACCCACAAAAAAACAGATGTATAACCCAGTACCCTGGGACATGAACAGAATGGTGTTCATTGGCCCCCGTGCTGAGCCCCACGTGGTCCCCCTGAGTCCAAAAATAAAAGGAGAGAAGAAACCTCTTGGTGCGAGTGATGGTCACAGTCTGGTGGTGGTTGCAGTCAAGGTCAAGGTTCTAGTCCTCCTCTGGATCCCACAAGTGGTACCAGAAGTCTCAAGACCCCAAGATTATATACACTCAGGTTCAGGCAGGAATGCCCAGTACCTCCCCCAGGGCGGGGAGTTCCACAGTGGGTGATTGTGAGTTGTGGGTGTGAGGACAGGAATATCCTCCTATCTCACAGGCCTCTTAATACCCAGCTTACAGCCTGAGGGGTCAGGTGTGCTCTGGGCAGCTGGTGCAAATGGTCTATTGTGAACAGTTCCTGGGAAATGACATAGAGGAGGTAGAATACACAGTTTGGGTTACACCCACACAGTGATGAACTGGTTGTTCTAACTAGGACAGGGAAGAAAAAAAAACGTAAAATCAAAATTTACTAAGAAAAGGCAGTTTATATTTAAACAGAGAGGAAAAAACCCAAAAGCACTACACACGCAGAGTAAAGAAACTAATAATAAATTCTACTTCCCCAGGAGTAGTGAAGGGTTCTCTCCTCCAAGAGAGGCTCCTTTTGCTGAGCAGCTATCACGGAAGAGAGCACCAACTGTTTCGTCCTTGCCTCTTTATATCTGAGCTGAGGTAACATGGTATGAAATATTTCCTTGGTCAATATAAATCAGGTGACCTAGCCAGGAAGAGGAAGTGTTGTTTAGCTAAACAAACCCACTACAAATGGGGAAAAGGGTTTCGGTATGTGTAAACTACTGTGCTAAAGGGTGAGCTAACTACTATGCTAAAGGGTGAGCTAACTACAGCTACTTCTAAAATCTACAAAAAGCTAAAAATCAAAAAAATCCATAGGCATCACACTGACCGGATATCCTGCCAGGGAGGGAAAACCAAACTATATAAATACATAAGACTCCATGTGAGTTTCTCTCCATTCCTCTCACTCTCCTCTCTTGCAACCTGAACCATGTGAATGGTAACCATTTTTCCTTTTCTCTCTCCCTCTCTTCTCCTGCTGTCTGCACCATGTGACTATTTTTCTTTCCCCTCTCTACTTCTCTCTTTCTTCTCTCTCTCTTTTTATCTGTTTTCTTCTTTTACTCTTTTCCTTGTGGGTAAATTAAAACCAGTGAATTGTGGTTTACTAAAGGTAATTGTGATTGTAGTGGGTTGTGGAATGGTTTTGTTGTGCTGAATGTTTTAGTACAATGCTTTTTTCTTGGTTGCATTTTACTCTTGTAAAACCTTTTGCCAAAATATCTAATTTTTCTCACTAAATTAAAAGAATTTCTCTTAGAGGAGAGTGTGTGACTCTTTCTCCCAATGCTAATTATAGGTTATAACAAACCAAAAGGTTTTTAAAAAGTCTTAAATAAAAATGTAACTGCTCTGGGCAGCTTATAGCTTAAATCTGGAGTGTAACACCATCCAAGCCATAAGCAGTCAGTTTCTCTAGAAGAATGTGGTGGGAGACAGTGTCAAAGGCTTTACTTAAGTCAGGTAGACACATTCACAACCTCTCCCTCATCCATTAGGTGGGTCTCCCTGTCATAGTTACTATCATTTCAAGGTACTGCTAAAGACTCATTTTTAGCATTTTTGGTGTGCCCCGGTTTTGATTTTGATGCCTTAGAGTTTTTATTTTTTTAATTTTGTAGATTTTAGAAGTAGTTATATAGTGAATGCAGATTTTAAAGTAGCAGTACATTATCCCTTACCCTTTAACACAGTAATTACACATAGTAAACCCTGTTATCCATTCCCATATCAATTCCCCTGAATTCCATTAGCCTTTTTAGTCTCATTTTCAAGGTAGAATTGTAAAGAACACCCTAAAATCTGTGCAAGAAAATATAGCCATAGACACAATGACCTTCAAGCCCAGAGTTCTGGAAAGCCTCCAAGAACAGCATGTGCTCCGAGGAAGATGAAGATGAGGAAGAGGGGGTCCCAAAACTCCTCCAGACTCAATTCCCGAAAGGCACGTTGGGGGGCATTCCTGGTGGGATTCCTGGAAGCTGGGGGGCTCATTAAAACCTTTTCGTATCCTTATCTTACCTCCTACCTAATTTGACCTGGAGTCTTTTTTTCCTGCACAGCCTTTTAGGCAATAGTTTTGGTGGCCCGTATGGGGAACATCGGGACCTGTGACTCCTCTGGATCGGGACATTCGATTTTGCAGGGATTTCTTCCTTGGCCAGTATATTTTGGAGAATTCCCACTCCAATCTCAAGGAGCCCAGCTCCTTGAAGCCGCACACGGAGGTAAGATAAGAAACAGCTTCTGGGGAGTTTTAATTAGCAGCTATGGGAAGGAGTTTTCCCCAGAACTAGGGAATATGGTGGGACTGGGAAGGGAGACTTGGACTTGGGCCCAAAAGTTGCAAGAGTTGGTGTTTTCCCAGTCTGTTGGTGAATGGGTTTTCACCGGGGCGGGCAGTGGGACTGTCTGGGAAGCCTCAGTCAGGGCAGGCAGAGGGGAGCTCAGGAGAGTTGTGTTTCGTGTTGGCCAGGCGTGGCCACGAAAGGGGGGGACACCTTCCTGTGTTGAAATACTAAATTCCTGCCTGAACCTGGTGGTGCTTGGGTAGAAAGTCTGCACAGTGTATGTGAGGTTGTAAGTTCTAGACCCAGGTCTGTCAATTTTTTCCTGTCTGTTGTTTGTTAACATAAGCTGTGCACAATCTAAAGAAAAAATTCCAGAGGGGACTCCGTTGGCTTTAGTTTTACAACATTGGGACGATTTAACTGGCCCTGAAACATCTTTAAAAAAGTGGGAGTTAAGTAGACTCTCTATAAGTATTTGGTCTTGCAACGGGCAACTAAGAGGAGTAGTGTGGCTGAAATTTAGCTCTTTTGAAATCAATACCATGCTACAACTTAATACAATCCTTCATAAGGAGGAAAGGTGGACTGAGTTGCATTATGTGTTGGGGCCTTAGCAATTCTACATGACTATACTGAGTTCTATAACGCTGCTGCTGCTTTTGAGAACACACGCAGGATCACTCTCGAGGAGAAAAGACAACGCAGAAAGAATCGCGTCTCGTCGATATCACCTGGGGAGTCTTTCTGCTGTGCCTTCTGCAACCGGACTTGTCTATCTCGCATTGGCCTTTTTAGCCATCAGCGCGCTTGTAGCAAGAGTGGGTAGAGTCCTTTCAAATCTTCGTTCGCGAAGCCTAGCCATGACTGAGTTCTGAAAAGGTCAAGAGGTAACAGTAAGATAAACAAGAAACGGTCTGCTGCTACAAGAATGCAGGAGTCAGCAAAAGCAGACTGAGAAAAACAGCTATAACAGAAACCGTATGCAAATGTGGGCTTCAAAACCACAAATCAGTGGGTTACCTGAGGCGCGTGGACAGTGCGTGCTGACCAATCGTGATGGCGTGCTGTGCTCGTGTTCGCGTGAACAGAACTCAGAAGAATATAAATTGTACAGTCTAACAATAATAAAGTGGATTCGAACTTGCATCTTGTAGATGTGTGTCGTTCTTTCCCGCTCGCTTGTATGCCTGCAGCAATTATACAGTTATTTTATTTTTTTTTAACCCATCCGAAATGGAAAAAGGAATATAAGATGAAGTTCAGATAGAGACAGAGTTCCCAGAGATGGCGTTAGAGGAAAGAAAGAGGAAAGATCATGTTAAACGTGATCCTATCAGTCAAATCTATATTGAAAGCCCCAGAAATGAAGAATTGGACCCCTTAATTGCGAATGGCAAGCCCAGGACCCCTCCTGGGTCCGGCCACAGGTGTGATAAAAGAGTGATCAAAATATAAAGCAATAATTCAAGATTGTAGCTTTAGTGGCTTACTAGCTAATTTTTAGATAGAATTAGGATAGGGCCTTGCTTGCTTATGCTAACTCACAGACAGGATATAGTTAATTTTATAATGAAGATTTCAACGGGAACAGAAAACCTTAGAGTTTAGATAAGGGGCTTTGAAGCTCATGAGAAAGAGACCTTGAAAGTTGATAAAGAGAAGCTCCTGAAGAAGATACCAATTTTGAGTTAATTGGCCAGTGCCAACTCAGTAATTCTTAGCAAAGGTAAAAAGTTCAAGCTGAGGAAGACTTCCTACTTCATTCAAAAGACCCCCAAAGACACTCGAAAGAAAACCCCAAGAGGGCATTCCAAGGCGCAGTAATAGAAGTGGTGTATGTTAATGATTTCCCCTCTCACTTTTCTGGAATTTACTGACACAGCTAATGCATATGTAACACAACTTGTGTATATCTAATACAACTAATGCATATGTAACATTATACTGCAAAAAAGAAGCTGAACAAAGGCAATGGGTGTGCGTGATTGGAGGAATTATCCCATATGCACCCGGCGCTGTGAATAAACATACCTGCTTCAATACTCTTGGCGAGTTTTGGGGTTTGTTTCCGCAAGTCAGGTGCGGTGGGCGTAGGTCCATTAGGAGCGAGGGTAGCCCCTGGCGCGGGTCCTGCCAGCTCGGCGGGGCTGGCTGGATCTGCGGTTCCGGCTCCGGTTGTTTCGGCGGCCCCGGGGGCAGTGGCGGGACGAGCTGGTGCCGCTGCGGGCGTTGTCTTGTCGGAACTCCGGGATCGGCGGGGGCCGGGGCAGCCTCTGCCCCAACTGCATCGGGGACTCTAGCGCCGACCGGCGCAGCAGCGCTGGTCCCGGGTGGGGCCGCGGGCCCTACCGGGGCCACTTCGGGGCCGGCAAGAAGAGGCGCAATTACCGCGGCAAAGGGGACAGGAGGCTCGGACCTCGGGACTGCGGTAGGAGGTGCAGGGGCGATGCCTGCAGCCGGAGTCCCCGCCCCGGCCGACACGGGACCCTCCGGCTCCACCATTAGGGGCAGAGACAAAGCCACCCCCTCCCCCTCAGCCTTCCCCCTTAAAGGGAGCACGACTACCTCGACCGCACCGTCCCGTTCCACGGCGGAAGGAGGAAAACAAAAACTGGTAGCTTTTCAAACCTCTGCTTCACAGCATCAGGGAAGGAGCAGATTAAAGAGAAGCAAGTCAA
Source organism: Myiozetetes cayanensis (assembly GCF_022539395.1). Classification (NCBI taxonomy): domain Eukaryota; kingdom Metazoa; phylum Chordata; class Aves; order Passeriformes; family Tyrannidae; genus Myiozetetes; species Myiozetetes cayanensis. The sequence continues at coordinate 10,673 of NW_026087413.1, read as the reverse complement.
TCTCGACTGCCGACAGGAGGCAAAGGTGGGACCTCCCCCATTTTGACCCCTCTAGCACGAACGTTGAAACTCGGGATAGTGATTTTTCTAATACATGCACAGAAGTTTCTGAGGATGAATCAAACGATAGCTTGGGCAAAGGGGAAGAAAAACCTTTTGTAGTAAGACCAAAGACAGGGGGAAGAAGGGTATGAGAGGCTCTGTCAGACCCCAGCCCCATGGCTAGGAGAACAAGGGCAAAAAAGGAAAAACCTGCGGTAGAAGCCTCCTTAAGGCAAACCATGAGCAAACAGGGTCCAGTTCTGATAAAGATTCCTTTTTCTCTGGTTGAATTGCAGCAATGGAAGGCTTCAGTCGGGGCATATAGATACAACCCGGAGAGAGTAGCTAGTTATGTGCAGAGAGCAATAAGAACAGAAAATCCAGATTGGTATGACCTGGAAGTGATATTGGAAATATTAGATCCCACAGAGAAGGACATGGTCAAGCGAGCTACCCGGATTGCAATTGAGATACTGATAACATCTGGGCAAATTCAAGGGGAACTCAAGGATGTGTTCCCCTTAGAGGATCCCAAGTGGGACCCCAATATACCAGAAAAAAGGGAAGCATTGAAATGCTATCAAGACTGTGTGGTTTATGGTTTTAAGCATAGAATTCTGAAGGCAGTTAATTGGTCAAAAATGTATGAAGTGAAACAAGACAAAAATGAATCTCCAACAAACTTTTGAACAGGCTAAAAGAGGTCATACGAAAATACACAGACATAGACACAGAATGAGATCTGGGGGAAAAGCGCTTGGTCTATTTATTTATGGGCCAATCTGAAGATGATATAAGGAAAAAGTTGCAGAAGGTGGATGATAAAAAGGATATTGATGAGTTATTGGATATAGCTTGGACGGTCTATCGGAATAGAGATCAAAAAGGTAGGGGAAAGGTGCTGGAGTTGGACAGTAACTACCAGGGACACTGCAAACACAATGTCCACCATGAAAATTATAGATCCAATCACCAGCATGATAAGGCTAATGATCATTGTTCTTTCTGTAAAATGCAGGGGCACTGGAGAAGGGATTGTCTGGACTTGAAGAGAAGTGAATTTCCACCCACCCCTCCAGTCTCCCAACTGACTGTGGACCAGAATGCATGATGAAGACCAGAGGATTCTACCCCAGCAGAACCTCTGGTAGCTAAGTTGGGGGAGGGGGGGGAGATGTGGAATTCTTGTTTGATACAGGTGCAGTGTATTCCATGTTAAACACCTTGGAAGGGAAACTGAGTCGTGATACTGTAACTGTGGTTGGTACCACAGGGGTAAGTGAAACCAGACCTTTCTTCAAACCTTTGAGATTTAAATTAGGTAAACACTGGGTAACTCATCAATTCCCCTATATGCCAAATTCCCCCAATGCCTTTATTGGGTAGAGATTTATTGGAGAAATTGGAAGCTGAAATTAAATTCTGCAAGGGGGGCAAATAAAAGTTATCATCCCTGACACTAAATATATTGAGGCAACTGCCTTCTTCATACAGGAGAACCATGGAGAGATCCCCACAGAGACTGAGAATGCTGTCATCCCTATAGTGTGGGCTAACAATTATCCTGGGAGGTCCAAACAAACAGAACCCGTACGCATCACACTCAAGCCAGGAGCAACACCGGTAAGACAAAAACAATACCCCTTGAAACTAGAAAACTGTCAAGGTTTAGCACCCATAATTGAAAAGTTTCTCAAATTTGATCTATTGGTAGAATGTGAGTCCAAATATATGATGCCAAAAAAGGCAGATTAAAACTGTTTAGAGACAGAATTCTAAGCCTTTAAACAGTAAGGTATTTATTTGCGACGTCGGGGTAGCTTCCAACTCAGGCTGGACAAAAAAAGCTCCGAAGTGGTTCAGTAAAAACAAGCCATTTATACAGTTTCTAATCATGATTACAACATAATCACATGCATATTCATATTATTGCATCATTAGATTACAGTATTCATAGCAGGTGGAGTCGGGGTGGAGATTGAGGCGTGGTCTCGATTTTGAGGAATATTATGGTGGGAGTTCCTGCCTGCCTTCATCCTGGGGTCTGCATTTTACTCATCTTCCTCGGGTGACATCTGTGACCTTTTGTTCTATCCATTGTTCTCGTGTCCTGATCGTCCAGGCTTGAAGAGACCTTTGGCTCTAGACCTACTTTACCTATTCAAATGTCTACCTTGGCTCCTCTGGATGAGATTTATGTGTGTTGAGTTCTTTGTCTAGTGTTTGTTGTGGTTCCTTTAAGGTCTAATGCTCTTAATACAGAACATAGTCTTCTTGTAAAAGTACAGCTTACAGTAAATGAAATACAGGGGGTAAGGGGGGCTCTTGTGGGTTTACAGTAAAAGTGTTTCGATTAACCCTTCCTGTTTCATATAAACACCCTCATCCTTCCAGTAAAGAAGGCTGATGGTAATAGCTATCCATTGGTCCAAGATCTGAGGGCAATCAACAGAATAACTGAGGATATATACCCCATAGTTCCCAACCCCGATACCTTATTAACCACATTAACAGAGGAATTAGGGTGGTTTACTGTGCTTGATCTAAAGGATGCCTTTTTCTGCATTCCCATGCATAAGGACAGCCAAGAGCTTTTTGCTTTTGAATGGGAAAATCCTGAAACAGGGAGAAGAACCCAACTGACATGGACGGTTCTACCCCAGGACTACAAGAATAACCTGACAATATTGGGAAACCAACTGGCGGAAGAACTGGAGGACTGAAAAAGGCAGCAACCAGAAGGAGTTGTCCTGCAGTATGTAGACGACATACTAATTGCTGCTAAAAGTCAGGACCAATGCATCAAACTCATTGTAAGTCTTTTAAACTTTTTGGGACTGAGTATAGAGTCTCAAAAGAGAAAGCACAAATTGCAAAAGAAATAGTCATTTACCTGGGGCTTGAAATCTATTGTGGACATCAACTGCTCAGCACGGATCAGAAAGAAGCCATCTGTTGTCTCCCAGAGCCCCACACCGTGCGAGAAATGCAAGCTTTCCTAGGAATGGTGGGATGGTGTCGCCTGTGGATAACTGACTATGGACTATTAGTCAAACCTCTATATGAAGCACTGAAAGTGGCCAAGGAAGGAGTTGTGACATGGACAGATGAGATCAGAGCCGCATTTAAACCACTGAAACAATCTTTAATGTCGGCCCCAGCACTGGGACTACCAGACCTTTTGAACTGTTCACATATGAGCAACTAAATGTTGCTCTGGGGGTACTGTCACAGACCCTGGGAAACCAGCAAAGGGCTGTGGCCTACTTCTCAAAACAGCTAGACAGTGTCAGCCAAAGATGGGTGGGGTGTTTGACGGCTGTAGCAGCGACAGTTATCTTGATCCAAGAGGCCTGGAAACTCACCCTTGGGCAATACATTGTCGTGTATGTACCCCATGCAGTCCAAGATGTGCTTAAGCAAAAGGAGGGCCACTGGCTGTCCCCTAGCAGAATGCTCAAATACCAAGCTGTGTTGTTGGAACAGGATGATGTTACCCTGAAAACAACATCTATTGTAAATCCTTCTATGTTTCTGTCCTCAACATTGACTGACAGTGTGCCTGAGCATGACTGTTTGCAGACCATAGAGGAGACCTATTCCAGCAGACCAGACTTGAAGGATGTGCCTCTGGAAAATCCAGACTGGGAGTTATATACAAATGTGTCATGGTTTAGCTAGTTCTTGGAAGCCTGGCAGGAATTTTTTTCCCTTCCCCCTGCCCCTATGTGCAGAGCTATCAAGTAGCTATCAAGTGAGCACTTGAGAGATACAAAGAACTAGCCGGGCTGGCTAATGGCTGAAAAATTAGTCTCCTAGGAAACGGGGCAGATAAGGAGCTGCACTTTACTTTTTTCTCCCATCTCCTGGGAAATGGGGGGGAGGAGTTTTGGGGGCTGACTGTGGCTGTAACAAGGTCTAAGGGGAAGCTTGGTGCTGTTCTCTGCCCTCAACCATTTTGCTAACTGCGGGCCCTGCCTGAATTCTTCATTGGATAGGAACTGTTGTGTTTTTTTCCCTGGTGGTTTTTCCCCTCTTTTCCCATTCCCGTTTGTTTTCTTTCCCTGACGGTGGTTCTTGTGCACATCAGGGGGAGAGAGAGGACTGTGTTACACGAATTCCGACCAGTTGAAGAGCATGAGTCTCGTTTTTTTTCATTGGGACAACTTTCTGTTTGTTGCTGTTCCCCTTCCCCTCTCTCCCGCTCTCCTTTCCCAGTATGTGGGAAGGGAAGGGGGGGGACAGTTTTTTTTTTGTTTCTCCGGCATACCCTGGTGACGGGTACAGGACATTACAGGTCTCTGCATCTCCAGTGATCTAATAGCACCACCTGGTGACTGACACAGGACATTACAAGCTCTGCATCTCCAGTGACCCAACGGCACCCCCCGTTGAATGTGGTTGGAACTGCACCAAAGGGCACAAACGGAACTGTTTACTTTTTCCCTTTTGCCTGTTTATCGGTTTGTTTTTGAAGGGGATTATTTGTGGGTATAGGAGTATTGTTTGGTTGTTTTACTTTTTTCTTTTTGTTGTTTCTGCTGATACACACATACTTATTAATACAAGGCTGTTATTTTTTCCTTTTCCAAAATTTGTTTTCCCTCAATCAGAGCCTCTTAATTTTGGATATGCAATTGCTTAGGGGGAGGAGTTTGGGTCTTTTCTCCTAACTCATCCTCAGCAAAAGACCCGTGTCTCATTCAGTCTGGTACAGGATGGAAGCAGCTTCATGCGGGATGGAAAACGGATGACAGGGTATGCTGTGACAACCAAGGAGGAGGTAATAGAGGTAAAGGCCTTGCCAACCAATGTGTCATCCCAAAAAGCAGAACTGATTGCACTGACAAGAGCTCTAGAGCTGAGCGAAGGTAAGAAAGTGAATATCTGGACAGATTCGAAGTATGCATTCAGTATTGTACATGCCCATGGAACCATCTGGAAAGAGAGAGGCCTACTAACTGCCCAAGGCAGTGGAATCAAACATGCAGACTAAATCCATGCACTCCTGTAAAGTATTTGGAAGCCAGAAAAAGTGTCTATTATGCATTGCAGAGCTCATCAGAAGCGGAAAACAATTCCCAAGTTGAGAAATCATTTTGCTGACCAGGCTTCAAAAGGGGCTGCAGAAAAAGGCATTTTTAAAAGTAATACCACAAAAAGAGATTGATTTGACAGGGTACACCCCAAAATATGATAAGAAGGACCACCAATTAATTAAGTCCCTTAAAGTTGAAATCAAAGAAAGTGGGTGGGCTGTTACACCAACAGGACAGGTTGTGGTCACACTCCCACTCCTAAGGGAAATAACTCTGAGAGAACATGAGGCTACCCACTGGGGAATAGAAAACCTTCTAAAACACCTGAAGAAGGTAGTAATAGGGACAAGTATGACTGAAGTCATGCAATCCATTATAATCAAGTGTGAAATCTGCAAGCAGAACAACCCTGATACAACCAAGAGGGTGGTGCTAAGAGTAACAAAGGCTGGGGACCTCCCTGGAGATTATTGACAAATAGATTTGGCTGAGTTACCCCCAAGGGAGGGGTACAAATACATACTGATATTGGTTGACACTTTCAGTGGGTGGCCTGAAGCTTACCTGTGTTGTACTAACACAGCAAGGGAAGTGGTAAAAGCTTTACTCAATCACATAATTCCAAGGTTTGGGGTTCCTCTAGGAATGTCATCAGACAGAGGGACACATTTCATTGCAATGATAGTGAAGGAGGTATGTTGTGTCCTAGGAATTGTTTGGGACCTCCACACTTCCTATAGACCTCAGGCAAGAGGCAAAGTCGAACGCATGAATGGCACTCTTAAAATGCAAATTGGTAAAATTTGTCAGGAAACATCCATGTCAGAGGTTCAGGCTTTGCCTCTAGCTCTGCTGAGGATTCTCATCCAACCAAGGCAGAGGGATAACATAAGTCCTTATGAAATATTGTATGGAAGATGTCATAGTTCTGATTTTAGCAAGGAATTTTTTCTTTCCCTTCCCCCTGCCGTGTGTGCCATGTGTATGGGTCATCAGGTGAACAAAAGAATCAACCTGGTCCACTGATGGCCGAGAGATTAGTCTCCTTGACAACGAAGGGGGAGGAGTTGGGAGGTGTGTGTGGCTGGAAGGAGGTGGGGTTGGGGGTCAGCTCAGCTCTCAACCCTCAGTGGAGCCTGCTGCGAGCTGCAGACGCAACCTGGGTTTTTCTTTCTTTTTCTGTCGGAGGGGAGCTTGCTGCTGCTCTCTGCTCAGCTGTTGCTGGCTGCAGGCCCGGCTTAAAGCGAAATCCTAACCAACTGAAGTTTGTGAGTTTTCTTCCATTGGGAGAACTTTCTGTTTTATTATTTTATTTTTTTTCCTTCCCCCTTCCCCTTTCCCCCTCTTTTTTTTTTCCAGTGGGGGAAGGGAAGGGGAATCGAGTTTTTTTTGTTTTTTCTCCGATATACCCTGGGGGGTGTTGCTTTTCTTTCCCCTTCCCCCAACCCACCTGGCGGCAGCCAAGGATCTCACAGTGCCACCTGGTGACGGGCACTGGACATTACAAGTTCTGCACCTCCAGTGACCCAACAGCGCCACCTGGTGAATGGTACAGGACATTACAAGTTTTGCATCTCCAGTGACCCGACAGCGCCCCCTACTGACTGTGATTGGAACTGCACCAAAGGGTGCAAAAAATTGAACTGTTTACTTTTCCTTTTGCCAGTTTATTGGTTTTGTTCTTGAAGGGGATTATTGGTGGGTATAGGACTTTTGCTTGGCTGTTTTACTTGGGGGTTTTTTTGTGTGTTTCTGTTAATACACACATACCTTTTAATAAAGGGCTGTTATTTTCCCTTTTCCATAATTTGTTTTCCTTCAATCAGAACCTCTTAATTTTGGATTTATAATTGCTTAGAAAGAGAAGTTTGGGTCTTTTCTCCTAATCCATCCTCAGCAAAAGACCCTTGTCTCATTTAAACTGGGACAGAAGACCATACCAGGCTCCACACATTCCAGGGGACATTCACAGGAGGGAAAGTTGATTTACAAAAGTATTTAATTGCTTTGGTCTCTACTTTACAGAAGCTCCAGAAATTATCCAGACCCATAGAATTGGACACCCCTGCTCATCAATTCCAACCAGGAGACTGGGTCTACATCAAATGGTGGGACAGTGACCCACTGCGAGCCAAGTGGAGAGGACCATTCCAAGTTCTGTTGACTTCCCTCACTGCCATCAATGTTGCTGGCAAAGGACTGTGGTTTCATTACTCCAGAGTGAAGAAAGCTTCAATTCCTGGAACAATCAGCAAATCAGAGCCTGACTCAGATGAAGAGGATGTGGCATTGTTTCTACTGTGCATGTTATCTGTACAGTTGGTAACTATGAATCGGGTTTGGGATCCAAAATTACATGTGACCATAGTCCAAAATGTATAAAAAATCCTCTGCAGAGATGACTGCTGGATTTGTACCCAAATACCAGCAATTGGCGTTAAAGATATGTCTCAAGTGTTTTGCTGAGGATGGGTTATGAAGAAGACCCAAACTCCTCCCTCTAAACAATTTTAAATCTGAAATTAGGAGGCTCCAATTGAGAAAGCGTGGGAAAAGGAAAAATAGCAGCCCTTTATTAAAAGATATATGTGTATTGGGGGGGGCCAAGATGGTGGGTGGGCGGCTGATCAGCTGCTGCACTCCTGCAGCTAGGTAGGAACCCGTTCCTGCTCTCGTTGCCATGCTGCATGCATGGGAGATGCTGCCACGCCAACCTGTGCAGCCGCCGCTGTGGAGGAGCCGCTACTGGGGAGTTCACGTGCACCAGTGCCGCTTCTAGCTCGACGTTGGTGTGAAACAGACCAGCAGATGGTGAATGACCGCCTGCTGTAGAGGGCGATCACCGGGTCATGGGGCCAGGCTGGGCCGGGTCGGGTTGGGCAGGAGCCGGGAGGGGGCCAGATGGGCCTGGGGGATCCCTGGCCTGATGGCGGGGGGAGTGGGATAGTCCTGTTTGGGAAGGGTGGCTGGGTGGGCCTGTGGGATCCCTGGACCAGCAGAAAAGAGGGCGAGGTAGTCCTGTTTGGAGGGCCACAGGTGGGCAGTGTGAGGGGGATCCTGTGCTGACACAGTGGGGGGTAGGGTAAGGTTAGGGTGGGTAGTGTTTTTTTCTGGGGGTTGGGGGGGATTTAAGCTGGGTTGGGGCCATGGGAGGTACCTGAGCCCTGGGTGGGTGCAAGGACCCCTTATCTGTGTGCCCGCCCCACCTAGGAGTATGTTGGGATCGTTTCTGTTGCAGTGAGGGTGGGATGTGATGGGCTTGACTTGCCTGCGGCTTCTACCCAGGAACAGTTTGTTTTGGAATTATAGCGTCTTGGAAGGATGTTTAGGGCAAGGAAATGTCCCTGGGTAAGAGTGTAGGAGGCTGTGGGGGAAAAGTAGGGAGAGAAGGGCTTGTCCAAATCATTTTAGGGGGGGAGAGGCCTGTATACCCTTGTGAGGTTGCGAGTTGTGCTGGCGGTGGTATATGCCTCCGGTAGGGTCTCCCATGCCAGACAGGTCGAAACTGAAGGGTCAGATAAAATGTGTCCATGGGCAGGATGGGTTCACTAACCTTCCAGCAGTCATCCTAGGAGAAGGACAACTCTAATTTCAAACCTGGGCAGATGGAGCTCGCTTAACCTTGTAAGGCCATCCATCCAAAAGAAGGATATTCTAATCAAACCTACGTCCTGAGGACTTTACTGTCACTGTCCAAGCTTGCTAGGCCCTTGCAGATGAACCTTAGGAGTAAAGGGTGGGACCAGTTCTGTGCATGCTGAGTCTCACCTAAAAAATCCATTGCACAAGCTTGAAGGATATATCCCCACTTGTAAAGTCCTCTAGCAACAGGTGAGGGATGAAACGGCAGGTGATAAGGTGCACTGGAAGCCGCAGACCCAACCCTGCATGCAGGCGGTTCAGGATGTTGGTTGCCTGAGACTGACCCCAGAGATGACAGTCTTGTTTGGCAACATCCTGAATGACCAAGCAGCCTTTTTTAAGGAGACCACTGCTTGCTCCACATAGAGAGGGGCCTAGAAAAGGTGGCCTAACCAAAGCTCATCTCCACCCTTCACCTGGTTGGTTAACCACAGCCAATGGGCATCTTCTGATGCAGTCAAATAAAGTTAAAGAGACAAAGGCATACACCTGCCTTCAAAGGTGTGTCCAAATTGACACTCGCATGCTGGAACATCAGAACCATGCTTGATACTGCAGATAGTGGACATCCTGAGCATTGTTCTGGTCTAATTGCCCACAAACTGTCACGACTTAGCATTGACATTGCTTCTCTCAGTGAAGTTCGTCTCCATGAGGAAGGCAGCCTTAGAAAACATGGTGCCGGTTATACACTCTACTGGTCAGGTAAACCCAGAACTGAAAGTCATCTTTCAGGAATTGGTTTCATGATTAAAAACTCTATTGTCTCTAAACTTGAAAACTTGACAACGGGTCATTCCGATAGTATTATCTCCTTATGCCTCCCACTACACAACAAGCAACATGTTGTTCTCCTTACTATATATGCCCCAACTCTCCAAGCTGACCCTGCCAAAAAAGATAAATTCTACACCAAGCTGCGCCGCCTTACCCAAAAGGTTCCTGCAGATGATAAGATCATTATCCTTGGTGATTTCAATGCCAGAGTAGGAAAGAACTCTGAGACCTGGAAAGGAGTATTAGGTAAGCATGGTGTTGGAAACTGCAATGATAATCAATGTCTTCTGTTAAAGTTTTGCGCAGAGCAGCAGCTCAGCATCCCCAACACTATCTTTCAGCAGAAAGATAGTTTGAAGACAACCTGGATGCATCCTCGATCCAAGCATTGGCACCTCATTGACTGTCTTCGTGCGACAGAGGAATGTTCGCAACGTTCATCATACCTGAGTGATGCCTAGTGCAGAATGTCAAACAGATCATCGCCTTGTGCCTTGTAAACTTAACTTCCACTTTAAATTCAAACCTAAAATGGGTGGCATTCCAAGGAGGAGACTTCAAGTTAAGAACCTTCAAACAGCTACAGTGAGAGACAGCTTCCAGGTAAATCTTAAAGCTAGACTCAAAGATCATTCCATAGATCCCTCTCCTGAAGTGCTTTGGCAACATATTAAAAATAGCATCCTGCACTCCTCTGAAGAATCCTTAGGGTTCTCTTTCAAGAGAAACAAGGACTGGTTTGATGAAAACAATCAAGAGATCCAGGAATTGTTGATAAAGAAGAGAACTGCTCACCAAGCACACCTTGCTCAGTTATCTTACTATGTAAGAAAAGCAGCCTTTCATTTTGCATGCAGTAAGCTCCAACAGAAACTTCGAGACATCCAGAAAAGTGGTGGATCAATCTAGTAGAAAAGATTCCATTATGCGCAGACTCGGGTGATTACAGAGGATTCTATGAGGCTTTGAAAGAAGTGTATGGACCTACACACCAGGTTCAAAGCGTTTTACTCAGTGCAGTTGGTCAAATGCTTCTCACAGATAAAACTTCCATTCTGGATCGATGGTCTGAACATTTTCAGACTCTCTTCTGTGGAGTCTGGTTACAGCATGGGTGCTAGCAAAGCATCCTGGGAGTTGTAGTTTCTGAGTACTCTGTCACACATGCACAGT